>NC_041385.1:860464100-860481972 GCF_002162155.2 Triticum dicoccoides | reverse complement strand
AAGAGACAGTTGAGAGGAAGAAGAAGCGGCGCCAGAAGCAATTAAAGATGGATCTCACCGCATCTCCAAAAAGTCTTCCTGGGCTTACAGCCCGGCCAGGGGATGTGATTTTCAGCCAGTCTCCACAAGATCATTGGCGGTAGTCGATCTTGTCTTGAGGAGGCGCAGCAACAAGGCGACCAGTTGATGCTCCAGGCGGCCCAGTGAGCACGGAGCCGTCAGCACGCGGCGGCCTCGACCACAATGACGACGGCGGCAGCAGCACGCCTTCGGGCGGAGTGAGGCGGCGCGGCCAGTGTTACAACTGCGGTGTGCGCGGCCACTTCCGGAAGGACTGCCGGAAGCCGAAGAAGGCAGAGGAGGAGAAAGCGCTCCTCACTGACGTTGGGCCGGCCCTCCTCTAGGTCACGGCTTTAGGGGTGATTGTTGGAAAAAAAAAAACCATGACAAAGCACTGTGGTGACCGGCGTCAGTGCGCGAAGTCGGGTCCGTGGCGGTGCAGACCGGCGTGAGCGCGTCAGGTCGGGTCCGCGGGGCTGGGTCATGACCACGTGTGTGCGTGTGTGCGCATGTGTGTATGGCGTGGTGGTACAGCCGCTAACTAGCTAGGTGGATTAGCGGTTCCGTTGCGTTCCCATCAAGCACCTGAGTGTTGCATGCATGTAGTTAGCTAGTACTTCATTCGGTCCTTTTAAATTCGCATGTAAAATTTGTCTGAAGTCAAACCTCATAAACTTTGACCAAGTTTATAGGAAAAAATACCAACATTCAGAATGTGAAATCAACAACATTAAATGCGTCATCCTTTTAGTTTTCATATATTGTATAAATTTAGCACTTTCGATCTTAATACTTCCTTATATAAATATGGTCAAACATTACGAAGTTTGACTTCAGACAATTCTGATATGCAGAGTAAAAAGGACCGAAGGAAGTAGTTGGTTTGTGGGCTCGTTCGCTGAATGCCAGGTCGCGTGGCTCATGTTGTTAGTGGCCAGCATGGTGTTGCGGCTACGCATGCGTGCCTGAGGCTATTAGTCGCCAGAAAACTATCTTCTTCTACCCCTTTGTCTACCTCCAAGAGAGAGCAAGTTCAGTGGCAGGCGCAACAGTCGCCTCCGACAGCTATGTAGGGCTGGGCGGGGACTATGATTGGGAACACCATCACCACACTCTTCTCAATTGCTGGATTATTGAATTCATGCTCTAGCCAACTCATTCGAAGATTCGAATTGATGGAGCGAGATGAGCAATATATTTCAACAACCCCTCACGTCTAGGCTATTTTAGTCGTTAACCGTGGGATCGATGTAGGCCACATTATCATTTTATTTAATACCGCGTTCACAGGGTGTTTAACTCAAGATCTCTTGGCTCTGATACCATATATCGATTCATGCTCCAACCAACTCATCCAGAAGTACGAACAGATGAAGCAAGATGGGAAATATATTTCAACACAGGTGACTCAGTCACGATTGAGATGCCCGACCGTTCAGGTGTCCTAGCTGTAGCAGGATCAGAAGAGCCACCACGAGCGTCTGTCATGCACGCCAGTAGGTTCACAACCCGGCCGCATGCTTGGAGGCAAGCTCGCCTAGTGGCCAAGCTAGGGTCGACGGTAGCGCGGGGCGTCGGTAGGCTGCCGGCTACTTGGCGAAGCGTAGGGGCGAGCCACTGATACAGGCTATGAAGAGGCACAACTTCGGCAACACAAGGCAAGCGTGCTGCGCGAGACATGGGCGCAAGACATCGTAGGCTGCTGGCTATGGCATGGCGTAGCTGCAGCTATAGTCAGTGAAGAGACCCAGCGTGTAGTGTGAGGCATCGGCGAGAGCGCTTGGGCGCTATGGACGACGCAACATCGGGCCTATGCGGTTGCAGTGGCTACAGAAACTAAATAGGAGAATAGCTGCATGCGTATGACTATACGAGGGCGTCTGCAACACCATAATAAGCTGTGTAGATCTGCCTCTTTGTTTTTCAAATATCCAATTAATGTGAGAACTTCTAGCTTTCTAGAACAAGTGTGGTAGCTTCTTTAACTATGTTCTAATAGAACTGTATATGAATGTATATTTATCAACTTGGCTAATCTGGTTGCAGTCAGTGATGAAGATGACTCCGTGCGATCTTGCGGAGGCCCTCTATGTTAAGCTGCGTGAATGTCCCTCATCGGTTTGTGACGATTTTCGCTTGATTTATGTTAATTAACTGGACAACTCTCTTCTATTTAATTAATGAATAAGACAATTCATTTATGTAACTAGTGACACTTTTTTGCTCCACTGTATTTGTCAGCGACATTGGCAGTTCTCTGTAGAACTCTGTTTGTATTACTTTTACCTTTTTTTCCCTTCCATGATGAAGTAGTTGAATTGTTTTTTCTACAAAACTCCATTGCTCTACTGCAGATGACAGCATCTCAAAGTGGACTATTCTATCATTTGATAAACATTTGAAAATTCAAACCTGGCCATCAGTCAGCTGCTCATCTTAAAGTTAAGCTTTTTCACCTTGCAAGCAACTGCTACCATCATTATTGGTGTGTGCACCAATCAGTCGAGCTTGCGTCAATTCAGCGTCCACCAGTAGCACCGCCAAATCTGCCCCGTCCACCCTCCCCCTGCGGCATCTGCGACACCATAATAAGCTGTGTAGTTTTGCCTCTTTGTTTATCAAATATCCAATTAATGTGAGAACTTATAGCCTTCCAGAACAAGTGTGGTAGCTTCTTTAACTTTGTTCTAACAAATACTGTATACAGTCACTATAGGATGAAGTTCAAATTGGTTAATCTGGTTGCAGTCAGTGATGACGATGACGCCGTGCCATCTTGGCGAGGCCCTCTGTGTTAAGGTGTGTGGAGGGTATTGTGTGAATACCGCTCATCGGTTTGTGATGATTTTCGCTTGATTTTGTGTTAATTAACTAGACAACTCTCTTCTGCTTAATTAATGGATCGGACAATTCATTTGCATAACTAGGGACACTTCTTTTGCTTCACTTTATTTGCCAACGACATTGGCAGTTCTCTATAGAACTCTAGTTGTATCACTTTAACCTTTTTCCTCTTCCGTGGTTAAGTAGTTGCTTTGTTTTTGCTACAAAACTCCATTGCTCTACCGCAGATAACAGCGTCTCAAAGAGGACTTTTCAATCATTTGATAAACATTTGGGTATTCAAGCCTGGTCATCAGTCATCTGCTTGTCTCAAAGTTAAGCTTTCTCACCTTGCACGCAACTGCTTAGATGGGGCAGCTTAGTGTTACAGTCTCTGACTATAAGGCAGCTCAGTGATTTCCATTTTTATTTTGCTCAAATCAAAAGAAAATTGCTTTGCTTCTTTCAAAACTGTTTGAGTAATAAATTATTTTTTAGGTTGCTAATAAAAGAATTATTTATTTCTACCTGTTGCAACGCACAGGTCTTTTGCTAGTCTCTATTGAAGCGTAATAGTC
Organism: Triticum dicoccoides; assembly: GCF_002162155.2. Taxonomy (NCBI): domain Eukaryota; kingdom Viridiplantae; phylum Streptophyta; class Magnoliopsida; order Poales; family Poaceae; genus Triticum; species Triticum dicoccoides. The sequence continues at coordinate 860,478,511 of NC_041385.1, read as the reverse complement.
CGGATACAAAGCATGATTGTACCAACGCGCCGTTTTGGAGGCAAAGCACAATACGTTGCATATCAGAGGTCTGTGTCACCCTACCAAGCCTTACAACAACGTGGACACGATTCATGACGTGTCTTTATGCTCCTAGCTGAGAAGTGATTTTCTTTCTCGAATATACACAAGCATGGTTGCATGTGTTCCGTGGTTCATTTATCCTGGTGGGTACTAAAACCAGTTGTTTGGGATAAAGAAAACAGATATAGAGAGAGGAGTGGGAATCAAATAAATAAGCAGGCCAACCCAGGATTTGGTTCTTTTGTCAATCAATGGAGACTAAGGAATAAGGAGGATGGTTGCACAAGCGATAATGACGAAAATTGGGTCTAGTTTTGTGCCAGGAATGGGCTATCCTTGGAGCTCCAGAGCTAGGAGTGCCGATATAGTAAGTTTTGTTCATTCGTGTTACGAACGGTTATTTCACAACTTACGAACACAAGTAATGCAAACACAAAATCATCAAACCTAAGATAACGCAACAAAATGAAATCAAATCACAAGTGCACCAAAAATGTATGCTCAATATAGATTCTCAGATGCATCTTGCACGAATATTTTATTACTGCATCACATCATTGTACATTGTTCAACATGATGGAATAGAAAAATTCTAGTCATTGCATACTAAGCAATGACAACTCCAAAGGGAAGCGTTGACAGGTACACAATAAGCTTTCTTGGTGTGATCTCCCCAGGAATCTCGGCAGGCATTCTGGCAACCTAATTCTATGCACATAATGCTGGAGTAAGGAACGTGCACTTCACACATTTCTGTAGACACGAATATACATCATTAAAACAAGTCCAAATTGAGAAAGTTATAAGGAAATCCATGCAGGTCAGCTGACAGTACTAATTTACTCGGGGTGGCATTGGAAAGGAATCATACATAGGAAAAGGGAGAACAATTTCGTACCAGCATGAGTAGAATTTCCTAGCAGCAAAAGCACAAAAAGGGAAAGAAGAATAGTTTTCCGCTCCATAAGATCAATGCAAGCTTCTTTTTCTTGTTTATGTTTTGGCGTCCAGAAGAATACATGATGTTATCTTTATATATAGATTTGTAGCTAGAGAAGATTTACTCCCAATTCACACATATAAGATCAAAAAGATGTGACCGTATCACTGTCTTTACTCACGGTCATTCAAATAGCATCAAAAAGATGTGATCGATCACCGCCTTTACTATGGGTTATCTCAAATAAGATCGGGAGCAATTAATTATGGGATTAATTAAGAGAATCAGACGTATCCAACCTGATAGGAGAGAAAACTGGTGGAGGGAGGAAAGATAATCGGTGGAGGTGTGGGGGGTCGTAGGAGGAGGTTTGACGGAGGGTGGGGCAGTGCGGGACGAAAGACGGGAGATGGAAAATGAGCTTTGCTACACCTACGCAGACTTCTCACGTAATTTTACGTGTGGGATGGCTTGGCAAAATTTAATTGGAAGAAAAAACACGCCTGGTCCATCCCATTAAAATCAGGGGGAGGCTGATTGGTTGAGTGAGGAAAGAACGCAAGTTTACGTTAATAACTTACATAGATGTAGCCTTATTGGAGGGGAAATTACGTTTTTTTGTAGTAGAGATAAGTCAGGGACCCGTAATGAACAGTTGGTTAATTTGGCCACAGGACTTGTTTAGGGGAGGGTGTCTAACTAGCTCAAAAATATGGTAGCTGATAGATTCTCTTAAGCAAATGTACATGAAGCTGTAGAACTTCTGAAAAACATACAACAAACAAGTTTAGTAGCCCACTACATTGACAATTTTGAGCAACCTCTAGCTTTTTGGTAAAAAGCAATCATCATTCCTTACAAGAAAACTTTTTGCTCAGTTGTTTTATTGGGAAATTAAGGGTAGAAATCCACACGTATAATGGAGGCATATTTGTATGCCAAAGTGCATGAAAAAGCTACAGCAGCTTGGAACATGCAGACACGGCCAGTACAAAGGTCCTACTCCCCAGCTGCAAGTACAAGTTCCAGCTTAAGAGAAGTACACTCTTCCATTTTCTAAAGATGCTAGAGCTTGCTGCTACTGCAGAGAGCCATGGACAAGACATCATAAATGCAAAATTGTTAAGACTTCCATATATTGCAAAAATGGATGATGAGGAGGACCATAATGTGCCTGAGCAAGTGTACCACACAGCCCCAAACACAACTGATAAATACAAAGCCCCTGAAAATACTGTAGAGAAACATGCACAAACAATGCACATTTCTATTCATGCCATGGAAGGAACAACAGGCCCAAATACTTTCTCTCTGATACTGAAATATTTCTGGCATGAAAGCCACAACCTTGTTTGACAGTGAATCTTCAGACACTTTTATAAGCAAAACTTTTGCAGTCTAAAGCAATTGTTATCACCAACCAATGCAGCCCGGAAAAGTAACTGCTGGAGCAGGCAAGTTAATTTGCATTGCAAGTGTAACAAAACTAGATTTCAAGGTGCAAGGGAATACTTTTTGTAGCAATTTCAAGATCCTAGACCTCACCATATACGACATCATTTTGGGAGCTGATTGGATTTATAGAAATAGCCCTATTTGCTAGGATTTAGTGGAAAGATTATTGATAGTGACAAAACAGGGAAAATCCATTACTAAACATGATCACACAATACCAAAGAAAAATTGAACCATCTCAGCCGCAAAAATGGAGAAACTAGTGCAAAAAGGAGTGATGGGATAAATTGTACAAATCCAAGAAATAGAAATTGAAAATAACAAGGGTCATGGCCCTCCACCTGTTGCTTTACAACCCGTTACAGAAGTTTACTGATGTGTTTGAGGAGTCTCAGTAACTTCCTCACACAGAGCTTGTGATCACAAAATCATATTGCGGGAAGGAGCTAAACCACCAAATTTGACACCATCTAGAGTCGCACATAGGGTCATCTACATTTTCAAAAGAGAAATTATAAGTATGAGAGCAAGAAGTAAAAGTAGACAAAAAGTTGTAAAGTAAGTTTTTCACTTCTCTCGCTTTTCTAATCCGTTTGCTAGGGTCACGACTCAGGACCTACAGTCAACATCAGCTCTGATAGAGGGTCAAATGAACAAGGAAGTTGTATAGTAATTTTCTTGTGTCATTTTCTACTTAACAGGGAAGAAGTCGTGTTTTCTGCTCTCAATTTTTTTCCTTTAGTTGAGAATGATTTGAATATTTATAAAAACAAAATAAGAGTCAAATAAACATTCAGGAAAGTCCTTCTATTCTTTCTCAAAGTATAAATTGATAATATTAAAAATATGCATACAAATCATGATGCAAAAAGAATGATTCTATTAAGATTACAAACCTGAAAAATTGGGATGTTACAGTTGGGCCATGTGTACATAGAATGCATGCGCAGTTAGAGATATCATACATTCAAAAGAGTGCGGGGTTTAGGAATGCACATGAAGTATAATGAAGAAGCAAGCATTGAAATTGTTCCGAGGAACACGATGCTATGAAAAGGGCCAGAGTCAGCTCGAACCATTGAACCTACATGGTCCCGTGGAAGCTCTTAGGCTACCGTTGGAGGTGGAGTGGGCATTGTCGATTTTGACAGAGCGACGGAAGGGACCGGTGTAACCGTCAAAGCTTATGTCGCAGACGCACCAGGTGAACCGGTGGTCGATGCTACATATGCTGACCAAGGCAGGTAGTAAATTGGATTTGGACCTCTATGGACAAACTAGTTTTAACGCTTACTGCTGTGGAAACATAGAGCGCCACGGGCCACAAAGAAACTTGAACCCCAAACAAATTGTCTCCAGTTTTTCACATCTGTGAAGTGGTCGTGAGGTTTGATATTCTTACAATGTCCCCAACACGTTCGGGTGCTGTTTCCGTATGTGGAACGATTGCTGTTGTAACTAAGAGAAGTGTTGCCGAAGTAGATGTGACGGCTAACACATCCATCAGAAATTCAGAATCTACTGGCGCCTAAGATGTACTGGCGAGCAGAACCAGCGGGTTTCTACCGGCTGGACGGACAAGATTATCCCTGGCGAATGAGATCTTGATACACGGAGACCTCCAAGGCATATGCAGACCGGGGAAAGGGCTCTCAGTATTCTATGCAACTACGCATGGTTGTTGTCCCATGTTATTATTTCTAATTTCTATGATCCGACGGTTTTGAGAAGTGTCACCGCGATGGCATGGAGTTGGCCTGTACACCGGAGGATCGATGGCCATCAGCACCAGCGAATGGGTCATGAGACGCGCGCGGGAGCTTAGAAGGTCAGTGGAGTGGAGTAGGGATTTAAGAACGATATGCCCGAAGCCTTATGTTTGAGTGTACTGGCTTGCCTCCTCAGATCCGGTTAGAGCAACACGTACGATAGGCCCATGTGTGCTTTGTCCGCTCCCCACCCATGTTAACGCTGTGTTGCAATTCGATCGATTTAATTATCCAAATATTAGTCCACAACACATGCTGACACGTGGGGCCAGAACGGTGGTCCTGCCAGCCCATGGAGTAGGCCGGAGGATCCAAGTTTGAACATCGCGAGGCAATGGTGTCGGAATGTTGGAAAGGAAGCAATAGGGGAAATCAAGGGCGGATTGTTTGTTTGCGTCCAGCGTTGTATCTTCTCTGTCTAGATTCCTGCTAATTGTTTGTTTGCTCCGGATCACCACCATCCTTGCAATTTAACCAGAGTCAGTTCGCCTTGGGCAGTGAGTGGCCAAGAAAGGCCAGACATCCATGCTTGTTCTATTCGGAGCGACAGTAGTGCGTAACGAGCAGCCTTGTAGACCAGCGGCGGTGAGTAATCAAGTAGCCGGGTGTTTCCAGCAACGGACCCTCATGCACACAACCACACGAGATCGATGTTTATGTAATGAAGCGTGACGACATGTCCGTAACAATCAAGCCCCACACAACACCACATGTCATCAAAGCGAGGCAAAGAACATGGGTCCGGATCCATACCTGGGAATAGTTTGAAATCCAAACTAAATCCAACCCAAACTATATGACTGCATGTCCATCACCCAAACCAAATCAAACCAAACTTTGTTGGCTAGAGTCCAGACCAAACCAAACTCTATGAGTTTTTCACTCAAACCAATCCAAACCGTTTCTATTTTTGTATTGAATCCACATATTCAAACCATAGACTAATCCATATGCACATGCGTGTCTAACTGACTGGTAATCTAGTGAGAATCCTGTACCGGAGTAAGCGAGCCCAGCACCGGGGAGGTAGAAGTAGAACCAGCCGATTTCACGCGCCATCACGCCGCTAGTGACGTCGAGCGTCGCTTAGCCGACCTCGCGCAGTTCCTTGTCTCGCTGCAGTTGCGCGTCTGCGCCGTCGACGTCCATCATTCCAATGCATGTTGGGTCATTCAGTGCCGTCAGGAACTCATCTCGTAGAGCTCCTGGATGGACGCCGCTGTCGTCGCACTCCGCGCTGCGCCCAGACACCAAGGGCTTCAACTGCCGGGGACGCGTTGGCGGCAACCTCTGCCTCTGCCCAGTGTGAACACCAGGACAAAAGTGAAACTCACAGCATCCATGCGCTACGCCTGGCACCTCCTCGCCTTGTGCCTAGTGTTGTGCCTCCGCGCGACTGGGTGACCGTGCTGCCGGCTGCCGTCACCCCACCTTCTGGTGTTGGCTAATGGTCGCGCGTGTAGGGTCGTGACGGAGGACTGTTCCTGTCGCTCCCGGAGCACCTGCTCCCCGACTGTGATTTCTTATCCTCCTCTTTTTCTCCGTGGTCGAGCACAACCATAGCACGCCATTGCCACGTGTATGGAGTGACGGCTCTGTTTTTCTTCCCCTAATTGATTACATGTACGCATTATTGGCTTCTTGCCGTGGATGGGGTTGTGGCTGATCGGCTGCCATCATTTTGTCACGTTATTCAGTGTGTAGAGCACCATGGAGAACTCTCTGTCTGCCTGTGTAGCCTTCTTCTCAACGGAGAGCTTGTGACGATGCGCCATCGAGGACTGTGGTCGTGTGGATGTCCTCCGTGTGTGGAAGAGCTGGTCTCGTACAGTTTGGCCGCTGGATTTGGTTTTTGACCATGGGTTGAGACAGTCTGAAACCAATTTGCTTGTGTCCAAACCGAACCAAACTAATCCAGTAATACGCAAAACCCAGACCACACCTGATTACGTTAGGGGCTCAGCCCATTCAATCCAATCCAAAGGCAGTTTTGTAGGAAAACCGAACTGAAACTAAGGTTTCAATCCAAACCATTCCCAGGTTTAAGATACAAGCCCACACCTCAGACGGCGCACCTAACCAATTTCTCAGTTGAATCGGACTTATTCTGTGCTTATCGCCGTTCTTATTCTGTGCTACTCTTCCCTTACCACCGAAACCTACCTTCACACCTGACCTCTCTGGCACCGACGTTGTGTCTAAGTGAGGACACTATGAACCAACACTTGCCATGATCCAGGGATAATTACCCCTTTTTTAGCATGTCCATTGATTCTTCATGTTCCTTCCCTTAGGTGCTTTTTTCGACAAACGCTGGATTTTATTCACTCAAAATTAAGCATCAAGTTGATACAGACATAATGAGCACATACCCGGTCTCTGCAAAACAAGGACGCACACAGCCAACACCCACACACACACGAAAACCCGCCGCCAAATAGCAAAGTCATATACGACCAAAACTATGCATAAGCAAGGAAAGAACATGAAGCGAAGAAATCGGCACTCGACAAACTATGACAATGGCCATATCCGCACCAACCAAGTCATGACAACATAAGGACAACGGGGTTCTTCAACAACAACACCTTCATGAAGGGAGCGATACTCGAGCACTGCCGTCACCGAATCTAGCCACCAAAAGTCAGACTCTAGGTTTTCACTCTGAAGAACCAGTCTAAGCACATTCGAGCAATGCATTCAACGAGAGAATGATGCAAAAAACATCACCATTTTCATGTATGATCACTCGTGTCATACATAGGTTTTCACCTGGGAGCTCGAGACCGGGTACTGGACAAGCACCACCATCAGAGTTAATCATATGTTGTAGCCACCGCTTTACCACGAAAATAGCAGGTGGATGAGATGGACTAAAAAACTGACCGCCACCGATGTACAACCATATCATCTACGTCAAGCCAATCTCCATAGATTGCATCTCATAGCCGAAGGAAACCAGCGGATCTAAAGAGAGTAATCTCCGCAAAGATCTTTCGCTGGCCATCGCAACCCATAGCGAGGCCACCACTAGCCGGAGTGGTCACCACACAGACTAACACCATCAGCCGATCACACCACCATCGACTACCAGCTAGCCAAAGATAGCCCTGTCTATGCCTATCGACCCAGGGGCGGACATGTCCGGATCCAGAGCATGAATGACACATCTGTCCGGTCTTAATTGAGTGCGATAGGGGTAGTAAATATTCTCTAGCTACAAATCTATATATAAAGATATAATCAGGTAAGCTTCTGTATAACCAAACAGAGAGGAGAAGAAGAATTTTGTCTCTAGTCAGATGGAAGGGAAGGCGATTCTTCTTTGCCTGATGGTGATCGTGCAGCTCGGAAACTCCATTCATGTTGGTAGGAAATCGATCTCCCTTTCCCTACATACTCCTGAACCATGAGCTGCACAATTACCATGAGGCAAAGAAGAATCACCTTCCGTTCCATCTGACTAGACAAAAAGTTCTTCTCCTCTCTGTTTGGGTGTACAGAAGCTTATCTGATTATACATTTATATACAGAATTTTAGCTAGAGAACATTTACTCCCTATCTAACTCAATTAAGACTAGACAAACTAAGCATATCAATGCCATAATTTTCTTTAATGGTTCTATCTTTAAGATGATATCCATTTAACATCCTTTTTAAAAATGATTCTATCTTTAGGGTGGCATCCATTTAACATCCTTTCTTAAAGAAATCTTGTGAAATCTTTATTTTCTAGGTATTTTTTCATGAATTTGGTAATCGTTAATATGGATCAACTATTGATATTTTGTTCTTCATGAATTACATGTAGTTTGGGCCAAGTCGTGTTTTTTTCTTGCAGAAATAATGTAACATGATAAATTCTAAGGTTTTAGGTTAATCTACACCATAATAACCCAGTCCCACCAGATGAACCGCTCTAACTTTAAAATAATAGTTGGAACTTCTAGGGAGTCTCTAATAGTATAGGTAGGTTTAGATTTGGTTCTAAAACTACCTTGAACCCATCTCTAAATAGAAGGGAGCCACTAACTAGATTTGTGTCCATAGCAGGGAGATATTTCACATTCTTTGGCTGCATGATCTTCACCAAAGTGAACTTTAGATCCACCGTGCCAATGTGACGAACATAAGCATCTATCAATTACCCATTGGGACAAAAAAAACCTTGCAACCTGATAAGAACTTAACAAAGAGACATCGACGAATGCTAGCACGTGAATCAGTCCACCAAGATGATTATTGAAATGCTGAAAAAGCAATAGGTAAATTATCATACCCATTAGTATTTCTATCAGTCGCCATGTTGACGTGCTATGAGCCCATTTTCTCTCTGCTGTCTACACATTTTAGGCCTTCCTTGGGAAAGTGTCCAAGCAGTTTACAGACATAGAACTCTAGCTCAACCTTGTTCATCTTCTTCTTCTTGAAGGTAGTAGTCTTGACAGGCTTATTGAGAATAGGCATGTTCTTCTCTGTGTTCCTATTTTGTGGGTATCTCTGCACCATATTGTCGCTAGGTTGAACCTCGTCTCCTTTCTCAGTACTGTTTTTAGCCCGATCTTTCTCCTCGACATCAATAGAAGCTATCAGATTTCAACTGGATTATCATGTCTCCTATGGTATAGAGTGGCAACACTCCCCCATGAAGGAGGGAGCTTTGTAGCATGCACCAAGCCACGGATTTGTCATGTAAATCAGAGTTCGAGTTCCTTTAGAATGTATTGTATGTCATGAGCTTTTTCAACTACAGAATGATTTTTGTCTAATCTTCATCAGAGATTCACTATGGCATGCTAGTGCTACGTGGTAACTTTCAGAGCAATAATCCAGAGTGGGGAAATCACTTGGCACCTCTTAAGTGCACACCTATTAACTTATCCGACCTTGATGTATCAAAAAATCGAGCAATAGATATCTTAGGAAATTTCCTACAATTTGGTTTTTGGATTGTTCTCTAACTAGAAAATTTTATTATTAATTCCAGGAAATAATTCACGGATAGTATAGTAATTAACATGAATAGCTCTAGCATACTAGATGAAGAGAAAACAACAGTATCACACAGGCGACAACAAACATAGTTACAGAGATGATCAAATCATGATGCATGTATTGTTCATTTGTAGCCATGGTTGCTGCAGAAGCTATGTTGATGATGATGGCGTTGGTGACTGGTCAAAGTAGACTGTGTTGCAAATGTCTGTACGCAACGGCATCCAACTTGAATGGAAGATGACCCGTGCTGACGAACTTAAGCAGTCGCACGTAGCAGTTGCGAAAAGGCTAATTCATCCTCCCCAGTGCAGGATTAGCAGGACGGGAGTTTCTGGAGACACGCTCTCCCGCTCGCCGGTACATGTCAGCATTCGAGATGGGGTATACTATGCAAGTTACTACATGAGGTAAAATCCTAGCTTGTTTCGGTGTGTCTTTGCTTGTGGCCGGTAAGTTGTATATATGGGTGGAGCAACGCGGTATAGTGTGGTAATAATAACCCCAAAAGGAAGTTGACCTCCTGCAAGGCCATGGACTGAGTTTCGGCGAAGCATTCATGTGCATGTCGGACGCCGGCGCCATACTGACGAGGCAAGAACACACATGTGGTGCTCTCTCTCTCTCTCTCTCTCTCTCTCTCTCTCTCTCTCTCTCTCTCTCTCTCTCTCTCTCTCTCCTCATTACCAATGATCTTTGTGCTCTTCCACTTCCGTGGTCAGAAAAAAGATTGCACCTCCACTAGTCATTTATACATGGGACTTTGAGATATACTTCAGGAATTTCAGAAAATGTATGTGGGCCAAGCCCATTATTTCTAACACTTGGTTCATTCATGTTACATATGGTTATGTCTAGACTTACGAAAGAGAGCCATACAGACGCACAATCACTAAACCTGAGATTACATATGACAAAATCAAATCAAATCACAGGTACACTCAAAATTGGTGCTCAATAGACATTCTCACAGGCACATAATTGTCCATTGTTTGACATGATGGACTAGCTCAACTCCACTTACATACGTTGCAACTACAGTTCCATGTGGCAACATTAACAGACACACAATAAGCTTGCTTGGTGTGATCTCCCCAGGAACTTTGGCATGCATATTGGCAAGTCAATGCGATGCATGCAGGGCCTGTAAAAGCAACGTGCAGTTCACACTCTGCAGAAAAGAATGCACATTGTTAAAAGAAGTACAAATTGAGAAGGATCTAAAGGAATCCATGCAATTCGGCTGACAATTATTACTCTACTCTAGTTGTCATGTGAAAGGAGACATATATAAGGTCAGGGAGAATGATTTTGTACCCGCATGAGATGAATTTCCTAGCAGCAAAAGCACCATAAAGCAAAGAAGAATATTTTTGCCCTCCATCAGAGGCAAACTTCTCGTTTCTGTTTGGGCGTCCAGAAGAATACAGGTTGTTTTCTCTATATATAGACTTGTATCTTAGAGAGGATTTACTCCTAGGTCACTCCTTTTCCTCCCGATTCACTCAAATAAAATCGAAAATAACACTGCTTTTATTCCCTGTTCACTCAAATTAGATTGAGAAGATCTGACCTTATCACTGCCCTTAATTTGTACAGATTGGTTCTATCCCTTTATTATTATTATTATTATTATTATTATTATTATTATTATTATTATTATTATTATTATTATTATTATTATTACATACTATATATGTCCATATCTATGCTGATATAAATTTGGGAGATACTCTAGATTGTGCCCCATTGAATGTGATCCGATCAAATTAAACCTAAAATTAGGGGCGGCACTAGGGGTACTCTTGGGTCTTCATGTGAATACCCATGATTTTTACAAAACAGTGTTGATTTTGTCAAAGAGTGACATTTTTTGAAAAATAGCAATGATTTTGATAAAATGAATACACATGAATACCCGGTTGCAAATTCCTGGAGCCGCCACTGCCTAAGATTCTAGCTGGGCGCGCCCCACCAAGTACTCACCTGCAGACAACTTTAGTGTGACGGTGTACTTTAACCCCAAGACCCAAGTACCCCTTCATTTTTATTTAGTCCGCGTATTAGCTTTGGTCAAAGTCAAATTTTGCAAATATTGACAAAATTTATAAACAAAAATATTAACATATATAATAATGAATGAATACCATTAGATTCATCGCTAAATGTACTTTCACATCATATAGATTTGTTATGGTAAATGTTTATATTGTGAAATATAAACTTAGTCAAAATTTATGAAGTTTGACTTTAGTCAAATCTAATATGTAGTGTAAAAAAACTGAGGGAGTAAGAAGTAACGGAGGGATGGACAGTAAATTTCGGTACCGAGTTGCTTAGTTTGTGGTGGTACCATGCGGCGCCATGGAGGCTTCGGTGTGGATTCTGTCCCTCTCACCTCCTTCATGAACGCAGGTGACAGCCCCTGCTCCTCTGCTTTGTTGTGACAAACCCAGTCCGGCAACGAAAGCTGAGTAGCCTCCGGCGACATGAACAGTACCGGATGAACCTCTCTCTCTCACGCACACTCAGACATACAGAGGTGGAAGAACAAGAGGAGCATACATGACGAAAGAAGAAGAACAGCGCCACGCCGCCGAACGGCGGTGTTTTTCTCCTCGAGCGCAAACTCTTACCACACCACGTACAAGGACGGGCCTTTTATGCTGAGGTGCACTCACAAACGATCTAGTTGCCACACTGGCTACTGATCACGCACCGATGACCCCATCCCTCCTAGAATCTCTCTGGACCTGCACTACCGGTTAACAACTCATTCCTGCATGCATATCTTCTTAAGTACTAGCTACATGCATCCAAGAGCATCATTGTGCTCAATGGCCATTGACTGGAGCTAGTCCCATGTGGTGACAGGGAACGCGAGCACAAACACTTCCACCACCATGATACAAACGCATGCACACAAACGCACGCGAACGCATGCTGGTCATCACACCGAAGCGTGGTTTACTCCTAATATGCTTTGGGCGACGACGACACATGCGTGCCATGTTCCTTCCTGAAGGCTCCGGCCGGGAAATGCTCATGGAAATGCAGCAAGGCACCATGGTCTGTGGAGCGAGTTATCTTGCCTAGAAAGCTCACTCGTTATTCCATGCAGAGCACGGGGTAGAAGCCAGCGAATTAAAGACGAAGCACAAGGGCGAGGTGCAGGGAAGCACGATTCAGCGGACCCGGGTGGACATTATGATCGTACGGCGACCCTCGTAGCTCGACGCATCAGCAACACGCCAGCTGGACCCAAAAAGTTAGATGCTGGAGCATGTTATTTAAGGAACATGGTTCCTTTTCAATTTGCTGTTGAGCCAAATGTAATTGGGACGAATCTGAATGTCTCCCTGCTGTTATTTGTTATTTCTGCTATCTTTTGACTATATCCCTGGTTTTTCCTGAGTCCTGTACTGTAGCTACAATTCCGATAAGCTCTGACATATCAATGGATTGGTGTGAGGGTGTAGTAGTTGGATTTGTAACATATATAGTTACTAGTAGAACGCCCGTGCATTGCCACTGGCTTTTATTTTATTTTATTTTTGATTACACCTATGAATACAATGCATATCAAATTTCACAAGTATAGAGTTTTTCTTATTGCACATATAATGTATACCATATTTTGTATGTAAGAAATAATGGCCTGCAACAATCGGAAAATAATTGAAATCTACTTCACCTGCAATGTGACCTCTTTTTCTAGGGAATGCAATGTGCTAACAAATTTATAGGCATCGATACATTATTGATCAAAATAATGTGACTCGCTTTTCCCGCTCGAACAATATGTGACTCGCTTTTCCCGCTGAAGAGACTTCGACTCTCTGTCGACTTATATCGTAGCCCTAGAATGAGCACCGAGTGAACTCTTCCATCGGAACTGAGCTCCATATTCAACATGATTCCATGGTAGATGATTATAGTCCACCCCTGTTCAAGCTCTCATGTGTACACCATCATGAATCAATCATTTGTTTTCGGAAGGATATCTGACTGGGGGATGCGCATTTAGCATTACAATATTAGACTATGTATGATATTGAGCAGTGTAAGGATGCTTGTGTGTAAAATTTTGGGGATGGCTCCCTTAAACATCCAGTTCACGAGGGATCTTATTGGGGATAAATGGTCCGCTTGGCTGCATTTGGTACATAGGTTGATGGAGGTACCACTTAACTAATGAGCTAGGAAACTTCCATTGGAGTTTGGTATCTTTTGGAGGTCGAGCAGGAACATGGTTTAATTAATAGTGGCAAATTTTTTGTTCAAAGCATATATCGAAGACAAAAGTACCACTGAAGATTAAAATATTCTCATAGTCTGTGCATAGGGTGTTTCTCTTTCTCAGGAGAATCTCGCAAAGTGCAAGCAGCAACGGAGTAAACAACGTTACTCTGTTCTCTTGAACTCAATACTCTAGATGCAGGCGGGAGACAGTCGATGTGTGGAGTAATATTAGTAGATGCAGAATCGTTTCATTCTATTTGTCACGGACGTGATGCCTATATTCATGATCATTGCCTTAGATATCATCATAACTATGCGCTTTTCTATCAATTGCTCAACAGTAATTTGTTCACACACCGAATGTTTTTTTTCATAGAGAAGCTTGTAGTGAACCCTATGGCCCCGTGTTTGTTATAATCATTTATTTTCGGATATATAAAATCAAATATCAAAAAAATACCTTGCTGCAATTTATTTACTTTTATATTATTTTATATTTTAGTTAGCAATTATATCTATCCCTATCATATCTCACTCTTGCAAGTGACCGTGAAGGGATTGACAACCCCTTTATCGTGTTGGGTGCTGCTACTTCTTGAGTTTGTGTTGGTTTTTCCCTTGAAGAGGAAATGATGATACGGCAAAGTAGAGATAAGTATTTCCCTCAGTTAAGAACCAAGGTATCAATCCAGTAGGAGGAACACGCAAGTCCCCAATATATGCACCTGCACAAACAAACAAACACTTGGGTGTTGTGGGTCCTGGTTGTCAGAATATGTTCCGTCGTATTTTTATTCTTTACTAGCAAATCGACAGTCTCGACACGCACCCGTGCGCTTTCTCCCGTCTCCCGCACATGCTCCTCTTTCAGTCTTTCTGCTTCCGACCCCTCCTCTCTCTCCCCCGAAATCGCAGCCCCGCCGCTATTGGTCCCTGAACGGCATCA
>NC_041385.1:860455598-860463711 GCF_002162155.2 Triticum dicoccoides | reverse complement strand
CCCTAACCGCAGCTTGGCGTTACCTCCGAGAGGATTTGGTCCGCGGCAACTCCTGTTCGCTCTTTCCCATTGGCTTCCTCAGCAGGGGTGGTGGTGCCCTCTGAGTGAGTTGCTCGCGTCCCGCCCGCCCCCACCATGTCCTCCTCTCTCTCTCTCTCTCTCTCTATCCACCGTCACGTCCACCCGCACAGTTGGTTCCAGAAAGGGCGGTATCGCTTCCCCACAGTGTCCTACTAAGCCGATGGGGACGAGGAGATGGGTCGGTGCATGTACTTCTTGCATCTCTTGTTCCTTCTTTGTGAGCGAATCCCCAAATTTAGAGGTACCTCTCCCCCTGGACATCCCCTCACACTTTCCCTCCATGATATCTTCACCTTCCCCACTTCTCAGTCTAGCAATTTATCTACATGATTCCACTTGACATAGAATGGGATACATGCTACTAGATTGGGATTTGAGCTGCAATTATTAAATTTTCTGAGTTCATTGCAACAACAAAGATTGGGACAGGTTTGTGTGAACAGGTGAAAGATTAGGCTCGGTAATAAGATCAATATCATATTCTTTATGTTTGTCATGCATGATTTCTGTGAACAAGTGAAGAATTGTTTGCACGTATGCCATTGCATGATAACTTGGTATCATTTACTTTAGTTTTTGCAGGCATTCCATCATCACTTAATTTTACTAATTGTCCAGATTATAATTAAAATTATTGTGAAGTAAATTTAAATATTAAGACAGAGCAGTAGATGCATATATGAAAACTGAGAAGAGTTGTTCCTGGTTTTTTACACATAAAGACCAACACCGTTAATATGTGCAATGTTTAATGAGTTTTGAATAATGGACAAAAGAATCACGCTTCAGTTTATTTGGTTAGGAGGCTTGTTTCTATGAATGTCGCAATACAGGTTTCAGACATTAACATATTTTCTTATTGGTGGGTGGTGTTGAGTAGAAGCATGCACCTTAACTTGTGGATGTGAACGATGGACTGCAAGAGTTGTTCATACTTGACAACATAAGAGAATAAATCATGAATCTATATGTGTGTTCTTCAAATTAATCCATTCCATGCAGAACAGAATTCGACAGCGCCTCTGCTGCAGCTTCCTGGTATATATATAATTTCAGATTTTACATATGTACTAGGAAAAATTATACAAATTTTAATATTTGTGGGGATCAGCGTATTAGATTTCTGATTTCATCGATGGAATGGAAGCGTAACTATAATTCACAGGGTTCCCACTTATGACAATAACTAAAGGTGTATTTAATCTAACTAGAAAAATTTGAGTTGGGGTTTTGATTGGGAAGTGACATGTCCTATTTCCATTTATTATTTTAAATTCAAAAGGACGCTTCTATATCGGTAAGTACAAAAGGCATACAAAGGGCATTCTAATTTTCCATGAACTATTGTCAATTTGTCTCCTGAATATGACAAGGCAAAATCCGTTGATGCTTATTTCATATGTTGTACGTTGCTTCCAAGTTCCAAACAAGTATATCAACACTGAAGCTCATTTTTCCAGTACAAAGCAAAGTTGCATGATTTTTTTATTTTTTTAGAAAAGGAGGATGACCCCCGGCCTCTGCATCTCGAAGATGCATGCAGCCACTTTATTGATTATTCTCGAGGACCTTACAAAGTATTATAACAATATGCCTGAATCCGCCATCTTGGCAACATATGCCACTACTCCTATTCATATGATGAAGAGGTGCTAGCTGGGCCAAATACCCAGACCACTCACCTAAGCCTATCATCAAAAGCCGGAAGCCCCAGCAGAGCCACATACCGGGTCTTGGGCACAAACCAGCCTGACGCACTCACATGTGTCGTCGCCGCCATCATCCCATGCGTCCGTCTTCAGAGCAGATATTGAGACTTCTACCTTGTCAGCCACTCTGCCATCGACGCCACCATGACGCCAGACAGCGTCCTCCTCCTGTGCGAGTCCATCTCCAAGTATCGGACGCCAAGTCTCCATTGCACCACGCTGCCGAGATTGGCTGCCATCAATGTTTAAGATGAAGCACTGCTCACTAAAGAAACCAACCACCATTCCCTCGAGTACGTGTACACCTCCAAGAATGACACCCCCAAGGGGGATACGACACAAGAGTGCCGCCGTCATCCGATCTACTGATCTAGGGTTTCCCCCGGAGGTAGCAGATAGCTGTCTTGAATTTCTCCTTGACGATGCCTTCAAGAACGAAACGCCGCATAACGGCGCCGTCACCGCCGGCCTTGGCCAAGTTTTCACCCGGATCTGAAGAGAGGACCTCCATCAAGCAACTTGTACACGAACCGCCGCCGTCGCCGCCGGGGACTGGAAGGAGAATCCAGGCCGCCGCCGCCTAACCAGCCATGGCACTACCATGATGCCTAGGCTAGCGTCGTCAGGCCCACCATGCCCTCTTGTAGATGCTCACCAGATCCGCCGGCCCACCGAAGCGCATCTGTGTATGACGAGATCAGCGATCTGGGCCGCCGCCACAGGGGCTCCTCTGCCGCGGTATCGCGCCTGCGCTAACGCCGCTGTCACACTCGCCGCCGGGAACCTGCCGCTCCATGTCGCCGGTGCCCCGCAGTTCCGTGCGCCGCCGCGCCAGGGGAAGACGCAGCCACCACGCGAGGGGGAAAGCCCCACCGCCGCCATCACTGGCCAGACTATGTGCGTGGCCTCCGGCGGCGGCATGGGAGAGAGGACGAGGGAGGAGGCCTTTGGGCCGGCGGCAGCGGATCGCCCCCGTGTCGCCTAGGTTAGGCGAGGCGGGGGCACGGAGAGGGAGTCGCGTCTCACGTATGGAGGGGCAGGCAAAGTTGCATGATGCCATCGCGTTTTGGAATTCGTCCTCAAGATGAACTATCGACCTGGACAGCTTCGGAGGCTCCTGCCAAGGAGGTGCATCGTGGGCTGCCAAGCATGTTGTGAGAAAGGTATTTTTGTTCCTTGTGCTGAAATATTTATCCTTTTTTTTAACTGACGGTGCTGGTTCATACGGACTTCATCTTGCTTAGCTTCAATTTCAAATCATCAGAACCTGAAGTAGTTGGGATGATATGAGTACCAACATGAATGGCCAATTCAGAGAGGAGCTTTATAAATAGAAATTCATGTGTCCTCGTGTTCTTTGATAATCCTATGGCTGATATCATCCTTAGTTAAGTAATCTGTGCTATACTGATATTCTAATTTATTCTCAACGGTAAATATCTTTATGTTCCTCCGAATGCCTTCTGTAAGTACTCATGAAGTGTCAACTTTATTTAACCTTCAAAGATAGAGTTCCTTGTGCTTCTTTTCATGGAAATAGGACTTGATTTTGTAGATTTTGTCTTGCTTTTCACATCAAAACTTAACAGATTCTTACAGCTTAGTAATGTATATCCTGTGACAGAATACATATAGTCTAAATAGTGCAAAATAAAACCTAGTCTATTCATATTGTTTCCCTGAACTACTGTATTTTACCATTGCTGAGAACCATGAGTGGTCCTTTTCTAAGTGTCGTGGATAGCAAAGGATGCATTTTGATTTTATTGAGTAGTCACATTGTGTTTCATGGAATTGACCAATGCTTACAAGTCTTGTGCAGAGAATTCAAATCCAGACGCAAGTTCTGTCATTTTTAACACACAAGTTATTAGAAGCATAACGTTAGATTATATTCTACAATGTTCAATAGTTAGTAGCATTATGAGCTTCTTATTGGCCACTGCAACTGCAAGTAATACTGTTGTTAATATATGTAGCTTGGAGTAGTAGAAGAATTGTGTCATGTATATACTCTCTGTTTGATGCAAAATATTGATGGTTAGGCACTATGCTGCTCATAAGGTAATTTTTTATTTTATCCTTTATTTATTGCATCAGTCCTTTTTGTACCAACAATGTGACACTACACCACTCTTCATTTTCACAGGCCATGGAACAATAAAGAACTTGGTGATGGATAGCCACCGGTCTTAGTTACAATTATGTGTGCACTTTGGAGCTATTGGATGTCACAATGTGTCTCAAAGCGACGTTCATTGATGCAAAGGTATGGTGGGGGCCATATGATGAATGGGTGCAGTTTCTGAAATGTGTGTGGCTTATACAATTGCTTCCAAGGAGATATAAATTCTCTTCTATTTCAGCCTTCAAACTAGATTCAGTTTTTTCTCATATCTGAATGAGCCAAAGGATAACTTCCTTGATGTTTGTAGTACTATTTCACATGTAAAAAAATGATTTAGATACCGTGGTATAAGGCCTATTGTATGAAAATTTCATTTCATACTATTTGCATTATGGAACTGTTGAACTTTGTCCTATATGTGGTGTTGTTGGCCTATTGCAGTGTGGCCAAGTGTGCTTTTATGCATTATGTATTGTCCTTTTACAAGTGTGAGCAGTTCGTGTTTTGGGCAGCCTCTTTGTTGAAGGATGGCATTGTGTTTCATGGAATTGGCCAATAGCTTCAGAAATCATCCAATCTCTACAGAAATTTGAATTAAGTAGCATGGTTTTCCTAATTTTTGTGGCACAAATTATGATGGAAAAAAGGTTAGATTATTCAGTATAGTCGTCATATTATTGTGGCACACAAAGCCCTTTAAGCCTAGGAGAACTAAAATAAACATCCACCTGAGAAAAATAAGGCGGCAAGGCGCGCGTCAGCCACTAATGAGTAATTATACGGTGCAAGGTGTGAGTAGCCAATTGGCTAGGCAGATGCCGGTAGGTACCGGCACAGCTCAATTTTCCCTTTTGTCCTTGACTGCCTGTTTGCTACTCTGCCTCCTTTATCTACTAAAGTATATCAAATGTATTTGGCAACTCCATAGGTGGGGTTGAGTCTAAAACTAACGGTGGGAGTTTTTACTTTTCTCTGGTCTCTATAAAACTGTAAGAGTGATTGTGTTTCTAAGAGAGCAAAGATTCACAATTTTTTTGCAGGTTATCTTTCGAGCTACATGAGGGATCCATACGTGGTCCTTACTACACCATGCGGACATACAAAAACTTATGGCATCTGGATGCAACCAATGGAAGATGGTAGGATGGGATATATACACTTAGTTTGGACGGTGGTTCAATAATAGACTATGGGTGTAAGCAATATTCCTATTTTTGCCGGTTGTGACTACTTTTTTGTGAACTTTGTTCCTGAAGCTTGTTTGAAACTTTAGTAAATATATGGTTGTGTTTATCACAATGATGAAGAGGCCGAGGGTTATCCTCCTTATAAAAAAATCCATTGTATATCTTAATTTAGTTCATGGCAGAAAATGCTGATAATAAAGTAGTACAAAATCTACACCTATGCCGGCTGGATACAACTTGTTTCTCATCAACTGTATGTAGGATTCGAAAAACTGTAATCGTGCACGGCATATCTTCTCCAGTTAGGTATAGTTGATACAAACGTACTCCCTCCGTCCCAAAG
This sequence comes from Triticum dicoccoides, assembly GCF_002162155.2. Lineage (NCBI taxonomy): Eukaryota > Viridiplantae > Streptophyta > Magnoliopsida > Poales > Poaceae > Triticum > Triticum dicoccoides. The sequence goes on along the minus strand of NC_041385.1, from coordinate 860,458,263 downwards.
TACTTGTCGCGGAAATAGACATATCTACACGTATTTTAATTCTAGATACATTCATTTCTAACCATTTGTATGACAAGTAATTCCGGACCGAGGGAGTATTAGGTAACTCCTTGAGGTCCAACTTTTTGTTTGTAGTGGCCAATAGGAAGCTGTACTGATTTGCCGTACCGGGTTCATCTCTGCATTGACCTGTAAACATGTGTAGCAGCTAACTGATAGCACCATATTTTAGGGTGGTGCGGGGGGGCTCATCTCTCTCTCTTATTTCTTAATTAGTTGATTCATCTTGATACTCTGCGAGGAGGATACAACTTATATGGATAAAACAATTTACGCCCCATGTGTGAGATCTTGAATGTTGTTGTTTGCAGCTTTAGGGGCTTCTTGTTTTGATGAGAACACTCTCAAACTTAATGTGATGTTTGAGATGAATTTGAACCAGTAATTACATTTTGTACACCCAAACATAGTGGACTATATTCCTGCTCTCACCTCTTACGTTTAGTGGGTTATAGTACAAGTGCATAGAAGGTTCTGTAAGTGACATAACATGAGGTAATAAGAAGCCTATATATTTGCTGATACGGGGTTCGCACTCAGAACTTCTACTTCCATCTATAAGGTGCTAAAATTATCCCTTACACATGGAGGTAATTAGGGTTCACTAGCGTGCAGGAAAAGAAAGGTTCAGACTTCAGAGAGATGGCCGGGGCAACGACCTGACAGAAGTGGTGGCCTCGGCAAAGGGGACGAGTGGCAAGACGGCACCTCATTGATGCAGCGTCCTGGTTACAGAAGGTTGCGTCATGCAGATGGCAGTGATTAGGTCTACGAGGTACGTGCAACGTAGCACGACGGCAACGGTGGTGGGCTTGACCCACAAAAGATTCACTTCATTCGGCGGTTGCGTAGTGTCAGTGCGGTGAGTAAGAGCTTGTGTCCTGTGCGCCAATGTTTCTACATGCCTTGAGGGTACTATTTTGCCAAAGAGAATTAAGCACTAAGACGGTTGCCAAGGTGCGTCCTTGCCTCTGCACTACCTGCTCCACGACAAGGACTACCAGTACAATACACTTGGTTCGTTCGTGTTGTATATGGTTATGAAACTCCATGCGATGCGTACACTCCATAAGATTATGAACGGCAAAATAAAATCAAATAGAATATCACATGCATGTCACCATAATGTTTTATGACTGCACATTATTTTTCATTATTTGGCGTGATGGAAAAGTCCAACTTGATATAGTCACTAATCGCAGAGCGTACATAAACAGGAGACTATGAAAAATCCAGTCATTTTACAATAAGAACCTTTCACGAGCTTTCCGAACTTCTTCACGCATTTGTTCTGGCAGAAATTTTCGTCTAAGCAATACAAAGGTATCCAGTAAGCAGGCTTTTCATAGCACCCTGTGGACAAGAACATACGTCAGTAAGAGAAATCCACATTAAGAAACTTGTGCAGTTGTCTCCACTTGGAGGAATAAGAGACGCATATATAGGGACATGGAGATTGATTTCTTACGAGCATGAGTTGAATCTCCTAGCAGGACTAGCACCGTGAGGCAAAGAAGAATAGCTTTCCCCTCCATAAGGCAAGCTCAAAATTCTGATTCTCGTTTCTGTTTGGGCATCGAGATGCATACATGATGTTATCTTATAGATTTGCAGCTAGAGAACATTTCGTCCTGGTTCACTCAAATATAAAAAAATCAGACCATATCATTTTCCTTAATTCCATATTGTATCCATTTCATGTTATTATATCTATCTAAATCTACGACGATGGTATCCATTTAATGTTATGATATCTATCTATATCTACGACAATGGTATCCATTTAATGTTATCATATCTATGACGATTGTATCGATAATGTTATTATAATTAAAAAGATCTGACCAAATCATTGTCCTTATTTTCTAAAAATATGGTTCTATCTTTAAGATGGTATCTATTTAATGCTATTATATCGATCTATATCTTGGACGATGGTATCCTTTTAATGCTATTACGTCTATCTACATTCAGGATGGCAAAGAAGAATAGCTTAATCCTTCAAAAGAATCAAGGATGGCAACAGATAGGGTATGATGTTGGTATAATAATCTCATACCCATACCCATATTTATATAATTATAACCATACCCTATGTTGGAATAAATCACGATGTGGCCTTGTCCGGCTCGGACATGGTACAATCACCTTATAGTACTACTAGGATTAGGACTTGGTAACCGGCTAGGTTAGATTGAGTTGGTCCTAGATACTACATATATGGAGGTATACCCTTGTAAGATTATTAGATCAAAGCAATAACAAATCTCAGGAGCGACACGCTCCTGTTGCCATACATCAACGCCTTGTGTTCACGTGTCCTGCTAGTTGAGAATCGGCAGCCGGCAACGCATACGTGCGTTGTGGTCCGGTGAGAATCAATCGAGCTACTAGCCTGCCAGCTTGCTCGTTCAATACGTAGGCGTGTATCTCGACGGCCGAAAGTACAGGTTGTCCGAATCGCGTCGTATAAAGTACATCGGAAAGTATATGACGTATGGGTCGGTGCCAACAATTGGTATTAAGAGCTTGGTTTGTCGGTCGTGATCTTCGGAAAGCACTCGAAGGATCATGTCGAACACAGGCAAGGAGATCATGACGGCGG
>NC_041385.1:860444263-860455379 GCF_002162155.2 Triticum dicoccoides | reverse complement strand
GGAGGTCGCGATGGACGGAGCCGATCTCTGGGAAGCCGTCGACCCCGGTAGCGCCGAGTATGCGAAGGGCGTGGCAAAGTATCGGACGGATCGTCGGGCATTAACGGCGATCTATTCCGCCATGCCGAAGGATGTGCTGCAACACGTCGTCAGAAAGAACTCGCCGAAGGAGGCATGGGAGACCATCAAGATCTTGCACCAGGGTCATGACCGTGTCAAGGAAGCACACCTTCAGTCCCTGATGAGCAGGTACGAATGCGTGAAGATGGATGAAAGTGAGACGGTTGATCAGTTTGCCGCCCGTCTCAAGATCCTCGTCAACGGCATACACAGCTATGGTTCAGCCCTAGAAGATGTTAAGATCGTCCGATGATTTTTGCGCGCCACACTGGCACGCTACATCCAAATCATCACGTCGATCGAACAATGTCTCGACCAGAAGACTCTCACGGTCGAGGATCTTGTCGGAAGATTCAAGGCCCACGAGGAGAGAAGTCGTCTCAGCTTCGGCGACCCGGAAGAGAGTGAGCACCTGATGCTGACAAAGGCGCAATGGATCACCCTGTCGAAAGAAAAGCAAGGGGATCCACGAGCAGTGGCAAGAAGAAAGGGAAAGGGAAGCAGCGCTCGGCGAGAAAGAACTTCGCCGACTCAGACGACGAGGCTGCGCCTGCACCACCGAGGAGGAAGTTTGACATTAGGAAAGTGAGGTTTCATAAGTGTGGTCTCTTCGGTCACTTCAAGGCTAACTACGAGGAAGCACCGAAGCAATGGGTGCTCATGGCTGAGGAAGGAGACGACGGGGATATGATGCTGATGTGCGAGCTAGTGGACGAGGAGGATCCAGATGATCACGGGGATATGATGCTGATGCCCACGCTTCGTAGTCGCCGTCGTCGCTGCCGTCGTCATCCTCCTTCTCCTTCTTCAGATGTCCGTCCCTGCTGGACCCTTGCCCGGGGTCACCCTGGCGGACTGGTTTGGCCGGCAACGGCGCCTCATCGTCGATGTCAGGACGACGATGCCTCCCTCGTCGCGGCCACGACACCGTGTGGCGATCTCCTCCAGGACGCTGCGCTGGCGCTCCATCTCCAGCCGCGCCTAGTCCTCCCGTGCCCACTTTATGGCGGCCTCATCAGTGTGCTCGCTCTTCACTAGGGCGAGCTCCGGCTCCTTCTTCGGCTTGACGAGGCGGGACGTAGGAGCTGAGGATGACGAGGGCGGCGCCGCGGGTGCGCCGGCTGAGCGACGTTTCTGCGGGCTCAGTCTTGACGCTGACGAGCGCCGGTGACCCGGAGGAGTGGGAGGAGGATCGGGAGGAGGAGGAGGAGGACTCGCCCAGCATTCGCCTCGGCAGCCATGGGCCGCCGCTCCGGCGGGGGAACGGGGCCGCCGAGTACTCGAGCGGCGGATCGTTGCCACCCTCGAGGTACTCGAGGAAGGGGTGGAGTGTGTGGCCGGGGGCGCCCCACCACAGGCGGTGGTCGTCGCTGTTGTTACACCCCCATACCACCGGCGCGTTGTTGATGGAGGCGAGCCGCTCCGCCTGCCGACGTTTGAAGTACGCCACCCACGCCTCGTGGTTGCCGGCGTAGTATCCCGGGAGGGGCCTCTCCTCCTCCGACAGAGAGGCCCGAACACGCCCGATCTCGGCGTGGAAGTAGATGGGGTGTTCGACGTCGGGCAGCGGGATGACTAGGATGCACCCGGCACTGAGCCTCCACCACCCAGGCACGCGCATGTCGGGGGGTGCCGGGTTGTTAGCCTCGTGGAGGAGGTGGGCTTCCCACTCATGTAGAGAGCGGTGGCCCAAGCCGGTGGCCGCCGCGTCATCGCCAGGGAACTGTTCACCCATCGGTTGCGCGTGCACGCGGTGGCTAGACGGGGAGAGAGGGAAAAAGAGGGCGTCGGCGACGAGAGAGGGGGGCTGCGGGCAGGTGCGTCTAGCGGCGAGGGAGGGGCGCCTTTTATAGCGGCCGGGGGGCGGCAACGTGTGTACGCTTGGCGCGCTGCACTGCACCGCACGTGAGAAATCACTGGAAGGCTGACCGGTGGCAGACTTGGCATTGATTCCCCACGGGAAACCGAGGCGATAAGGACGACGAGGCGCGGGGGTCGCTGACTTGGTGGGCCTACTGTTTTTTTGTGTCAAAAAGATTGACCCGGCGCCCCCAGGCGCCCCAGCGCGCCGGGTACAGCCTGGGTCCGCCGGCGCCGGTTTCTGGCCTTACCGGCGAAAATTGGCTCCTGGGGCGCGACTGCGCCGTTTTTCCAGCGACGGCGCTAAAAAATGGCCTTGAGGAGCTGTTGAGGGTGCGGCTGGAGATGGTCTAAGTGACTTTGTGTCGAAGAATGAAGGAGTTACAAATTTTAGGCCTCCTTTGGTTTGTAGGAATTTCATAGGATTTCTATAGGATAGGATTTGCAAACGAAAATTTTCTTTAAAGCCCTTTGGTTTATAGGAATGGATTTCTAATCTTATGTAGGATAGGAACCAATCCTTCACATTTTGGAGGAAAAAAACATTAGCTAAGACTCAATGGAAAAAAATCATATCCTGTGCATCAAATGACATCTCTTTTTCTATAAGAATTGAGATGCATGTCATCTGACTTCCTATGATTTCCCTATTCCTAAAGCATTCCTATCCTATAAATCAAAGAAGGCCTTAATTTTTCCCTGGACCCTAAAAATCTCAGGACTGGCCATGTGTACGTGCAAACAAGCCTTTGGCCAGGAACTACTAGCAACACGCTGGGGACATAAATGCCACTAGCGTACAAATAATTAACTACTAGATCGTTAAAGGCGCGCGTTGCCACGCCCGTCTATTTGGAAGGTTGTATGATTCAGTTTTACATACCGAAAGAAGACTTCACAAATTTTGGTAGAACCAAGCATTCATCTTACTGGAAGAAAATAAACCTACTATGTTCCAAGCACCAAGTGAGCTTTATATCCAGCATTCATCTTACAGACAACTACTAAAGTCACTTCAACATGGTGTTCTTTATGAAACAAAATGAGTCTGAGTAGCAAATAATATATCTGAATGGGATAATATATGTACAAAATTTAAGAAAGCATTCCCATTAATACAATTGGTGGTATTATTTTTGTAGCATGTCAGACACAAAAATAGATTAGAGGAAAACGCCGGATGTGCACAGTGCAAAAGTATAATACAAGAGACCTTTAGGATGAAAGATGTAGCAGCTGCTCACCCGTACAAAGAAGAAGGGCTGATAATAGGGCAATTGTCTCAATAAATTAAAGGAAACACATGTATATACATGGATAGGAAAACAGTAGAATAATTGGAAATTTCTACCAATAGGATTCAGATTTACCACAGTAATGGAAACAGAGACACGGGATCATAATGTAGCAAAGACCAGAAACATCACTTTAGATGATAAATAAGGGTGATTGTAGAGCTGCAAGTCTTGGATAATTCTGTTCAGACAGGAGCAGTGGTTCTCTGGAAACACTGTACAGATAAGCTGGAATTGGCAAACACAAAGTCGCAGGCAGATGACATAATAAGTAAAACGTCCAAAAAGGGTGGTCACATGCACAACATCTTCATTTATTTAATTTATTAATACTCCCTCCATACCATAATTTAAGACGTTTTTGCAAGCTAAAACAGTTTGCAAAAACGTCTTACATTATGGAACGAAGGGAGTAGCTCCCAAAGTTGATGAGCCAATTTTTGCTCAGGGAGATGCAGTTTCTTTTTCGAAGCAGAGGTCCTGGTTGTGTCCGTTGCAGACCTGTAAATCGTGAAGACATGTATTAATATATATATATGTATGTCAAAAAATAGAACCTTGAACAGGGAGTTTAGTATAATGTGACTATTTACCTTTTGCTTTTTTCTTGTTTGTGCTAGAAGCATTATTGAGAGGTGCTGGCAGGCAGTGGCGTTTTTTGCCCATAATTTTTTGAGATATGTTGGAGTTATGCAGTGAAGAAATATGTAAGGTAATTAATAATTTGAGAGATGACTTATAATGGTGTGCTAAGTGCATGACCAATTGCACGAGAGATCAACATAATCTCAGTTGTTGGTGCTATCATTGTCGCCGGTGCTAGTGTTCACTTGTCATTGGAAAAGTTCAGAGATCACAAATATAGTTGCTTTTAGTTATAACTATTCGCCAGCAATTATGATAATGGCTCGGTAATGTAAGCCTTGATTATACCGTTGCACTAAGTACATGCAATTCAGCTACTATAGTGAGAGTTCAGAGGATAATAGATAGTCTTGTGAATTATGAAATTTAGAAGATAATAGATGGTTTCGTAATTTTGATAAGAAAGCTTTCTCAATATATGTTATCTGGAGGTTCCTCTTGTCAGAATCCTGGGCTCGAGCAGGCAGTCAAACCTTCAAGAAATCTGAAATTACTGAAAGTATTTCGACATCTGTACATTGAAACATGAGCATGATAATGGGCCAGAAAGATAGTAAAGCAGCAAAGTGACAAAAGAATAATTGTGCGTGGAAAGTAGAATTTCCTTGCCTATAAAGAAGTCTGTCTTTCCAACCATAGAGGGTAGAGGTATAAAATCAGTGAGTGAACATGCATAATCAGGATAATTTACAGGGACATAACGCTACGCCCAAACCTTCGACCATGGAGTTATTTTCAATGAACTTCCTTCCACAGCCTTATACATGTTCTTTGCTAATTTCAGAAGGGAATCCTTAATGAGGAAAACATTGCCCACCTTGAGTTTGCCCTGAATATTTTTTGCATACATCACATGAATCTCTCCATACATATTATTTCCCTATATAGAAGATCAGTATTAAACACAAGGACGATACATTATGTAAGAGAGAATACACGCTAATAAGTTTTTAGTAGGCATGTTCATCAACAAAGATGATGTCAAGAAGCATTCATTCCTTGTAGAAATCTCATACAAGAGCTACACGTGCAAGCGCGGTGACATGCCGAGGGATGGTTTTAGATCTGGTAGATGCAAATTGGCCTAAAAACCAACTCACTGAATTCATTTACCTCTTTCTATTGGGAAGGGAATAAATCAGAACTGGATATATTTCCACAAAGATGAGTTGCCTGTCCAGAAGCCATAGATGATCATGAGCTGTGGAAGTAGAAAAACTGCAAGTACAGTCTCCAAGATCTGCTCAAATCAATCGACCATAGCAAAGCATGAACAACACCTGTATGTACAGTTTTTGGAATGATACAAAATCAGGACAATTCAATTGCTTGGTGGAAGAATGAATCATACATTCATACGTGAACTGAAAAATATGTAGGGAAACCTATCCAATCATCATGCCGAAGGATGTTATGCTTCCGGGGTGGAAAGGGTAAGTGAAGAGTGGTAAGGGAAGAAGCATATATATACAAGTATTGTACCCTGAGAGGCAGAGGAAAGGATGGGCACATCACCAGCCATGATTATGTGCAGAGAAACTGAAGATTTATTGCGTCTTCAAATCGCAGCGGAGCAGTTTCTCTTATTAAGAGTCATGGCGTCGACCTCTCGCGTCCGTTGGGTCCCCTCCTCCCTCCGAGCGATCGAGGCATCCCCTTCGCCTTCTCAATCTGTCTCACATGGACCATCCATGCCGGCCTCCTCTCGCATCGAATCCCCTTCAAATCTCAGCGACCGACGCCCCTCCCCCTTCTCTGGAAAATCGCAGCAACCGACGACCCGATCCTGCCTCTATGTGCTACTTTTTTCCTTCGACATGGTTTGCCACCAATTGGACGGGCTTTTGCGGGGATAAGCAAATTGGGCTACGAAAAGGCCCAGCTAACCAGAGTGCACCGATTTTTCTTCTGGAGCAGCAGCCCTCTAGGACAGCTGGGCCAGAAAATTTAACGTGTCGTGCAGGTTATAACAGACAATGCATCCAACGGCCCAATCAACCAGGGCACTCCAATTCAGCCGCGGGAGTAGCGTCTTCATAGGACAGCCGGCCCACTTGTTGCGAGACGTGCGAGACACATAGATCAGACGGCTAGAAATAGCTAGATCACAAAAATGAATGGTGCAGATGTTGATAGCCTGAGAGGGCAGGGATTAGGTGCGGTTATACTGTCCTTAATGTAGACACGACACAAACGTTACTGGTTTACTAAATTCTATCAGTGTTCCGCTGAGTGAAACACAGCCAATATGCCCACAAATTAATTGTAAGGGACCTTCTTCCCTGGTCACGGTCTTGTTTCATTCTCTCTTCTTCCTTCTTTCTCCATACACATTCTTTTCCTCTCTCTCCTTATCTTTTCATTTATTTCTCCCCACAAGCTAACTCCCACCTGTTCGGCCATGAGCTCTTTGTCGTGGCCCGCAAACCTATTGTGCAGATACGGTACGAAGATGTGTTCGAGTATGACACTTGTATTCTAGACATCTTATGTAATGTGGCGCTAGACAAACGATGCAAGGTATGCCAATATAATAGCACATACACACACGGGGAGCCAGCGATGTGTGCCGGCTCCCATGTGGCCAGTGTCGGATTTTATAGCATGTCAGGGGAGGAGCGCCCATAGTCAGGCCCCGGGGATGTTGTCATCGGTGAATCTCGTTAACAAATCTCGGTGTGCTGCCTTCTGTGATTGATTGTTCCTTTATGGATTGATATGTATCTCATATTATTCTAAGTGGTAGCATGAGCTAGGTTATGAAGCAGATTGAGTTGGTCTAGAGTTGAAGAGGATTGACGCACCGATTACAAAACGAGTCACGGTTGTCGTCTACTTCAAAGCTCGGTTTGATGGGCCAACGGTTGGAGTGACTTGGTTGGGTTATTGAAGGAGAGGCAGTTGATACACGCGACGTGTTTTTGGGTAAATTTCTTGGTGAGGCCGACCCGATGGCATATCCTATTTGGCGCTAATTGGGCCGGCCCGTTACGTTCTCTTTTTCCTGGTTTCGAACCAGCAAAAATTTTGTGCCGACGGGGATTCGAACACACGACCAAGTCGTCAAAAGTGCACTGCTGTAGCCACAAGGGAGACCAGCTCTAACGTGTAAAGTCAGCTCGTTTTTCTTTTTTTTACTTTGTTCTTCAGTTCGGTTTCCTTTTTATTCTTTTTCTTTTTTCTTCTTTTTCTCATCTTTCTTTGTTTACCTCAGTGCGCGTTTTTTTTTTCAAATTCGATGAACTTTTTTCAGAACCGATGAACTTTTTCAGAATCGATAACTTATTTTCAAATTCGATGATATTCTTTTAATTGAATGAACTTTTTTGAAATTTGATGTACTTTTTTTGCAAAATCGATGAACCTTTTCAAAAACCCATGAACTTTTTCCATATCCGCTGAACTTTTTCCAAATCCGATGAACTTTTTTTCAAACCCGATGAACTTTTTAAAATTGTTGTGAACTATTTGCAAAAAAAAAATTCAAATCCGATGAACTTTTCTGAAAAGTTGGTGAACTTTTTCGAATTTGACGAACTATTTTTCATATCCGATGAACTTTTTCCAATCCGATGAACTTTTTTCAAATCCCGATGAACTTTTTTAAAATTGTTGTGAACTTTTTGCAAAAAAAATTCAAATCTGATGAACTTTTTTGATAACTTGGTGAACTTTTTCGAATTTGATGAACTATTTTTCAAATCCAATGAACTTTTTGAAATTCAATGAACTTTTTCCAAATTTCGGTGAACTTTTTTTCAAATTCATGAACTTATTTCAAACTCATGGTCATTTTTCATTGTTGTGAACTGTTTTTTCAAAATTATTGCACTTTTTTTCATTTCATGAACTTTTTTTTTGAAATTCAATGAACGTTTTCTTCCAAAATGAAGAACTTTTTTCAAAATCACGGTCTTTTTTCCAAATAATTCAAAAAAAAAAGTGGCACCATAGATGAATGACTATGTTCAATAGAATAGCACTGTGGCCTTGTTATTAAGTTGCTGCCTCTGTTAGTAGTCACAGATAGCAAGTTGCTCGTGTGGCTGGTGGCACCTGTTTGTTAGCATGCAGTGGCGAGTTTGAATCCTGAGGAGAGCATCATTTTTACCCGTTTTTGGTTTTGCGAGTGTTTTATGTTCACTGGATTGCACTCCTCATGGGCCGGCCCAGCGAGGGGCGCTGCAGGCGCCAGGAGCGTCAACGGGCGCCTGCAGCGCCGTATAGGAGCTCCCCGACCCGATGGGCACGCATGAGGAAGATTCGATGTTGTGTGTTAAGGCATAAAGAAACGTGTAGCAGCCCAGATTCCTATTCGGTGCCTTCTGCGCCAGCTAATGTGTATTTTGTTACCTAGCACTTAAAGGCGTTCTACATGGGCCGGCCCATATAAGGTTTCGGCGGGAGACAGTTGTTCTCGGTATTAGGAAACTTCCAAAAGATCTCAACCTATGATTTTTTTCGTTTTCTCGTTTAGGTTTTTCTGAACCGGTTTTGCGTTTTTGCTTTTTTGTTTTTATTTTTCTTTCCTTTTTCCTTTTCTTTTTTATTTTTATTTTATTTTCTATTATTATTATTATTAATTTGCGTGAACTTTTTCAAATTCATTTTTTTTAAATCACAAAATTTTAAAATTTCATGTATTGTATTCAAAATCAACGAACTTTTTTCACATTCATGAACTTTAGTTTTTAATTGATGAATTTTTTGTCAAATCTGTGAACTTCTTTTTCTGATAGTCCGCAAACATTTTTCAAATTCATGAACTTATTTCAAATTCATGATTTTTCTTTCAAAATCCATGACCTTTTTCAAATCTTTTCTAAACTTTGTTTTTAAATTCGTGTGCCTTTTTTAGTTTTTGTAAGCGTTCCAAATTATCATATTTCGTTGTCTTGAAATTTTATCTAATTCATGAACTATTTCTCTTATCTATGAAATTTGTTTTAATTTGGTTGAATTTTTTTTAAATTTGCTGAACTTTTTTCAAGCAAAGTTGATTTTTTTCCAAATTTGTAACTTTTCTTAAATCCATGAACCTGTTTTTAGCCCATGATTTTTTCCAAATCCATGAAAAAAAATCAATTCCTGCTTGCTTTTTCCTTGAAAAGTCAATGGTCAACCAACCATCTAGAAATCGAAAAAACCACACATTATGAGCGATCGCTGGCCTGCTGGTTTGGCTGGCCCACGAGCGTGAGCTTCGGTTCGCCTAGAAGCGGATAAGGTGCTGAAGAGCTGCTATTTGCAGCAACCGGATTCCTCCGTAGCGTCGCACACCAGGGGAGCTCCTATACGACGCGTTCCACACTGTTTAAACTTCCGGGCGCCTGCATGTTTCCTTATGGGCCGTGGCCCACCGGTCGCACATCGCTTGCAAGCTGGCTCGCTCGGTTACACGCCTCTGCCATGCTGGCTCGCACCCTTCTTGAATGCTCACTCGCTTGCGCGATTCTGCCTCGTGAATTTAAAAAAAAGATTAGTAAATAAAAAATGTAATTTGGAATGTTCATCTTTTTTTAAAATTTCATCAAATTTGAAAAAAATCACAAATTCGAAAGAGTTCATCCATCTTGAAAACAAGTTGTTTCATTCATTTTTTTCAAAAATTTCATTAATTTTGAAAAAGATTCAGATGTCAAAAAAAAACTTTGTCCTTTTGTGAAAAAATTGATTGGTGATGATTTTTTTTATCAAATTTGAAAAATGTTCTTGCATTTTGAAAAATAAAAATAAAAGGACAACCTAAAATAAAAGACAAAAGTGTAAAAAATAACAAAATGAGAAAAAAGGAAAAAATAGAAAAAAAAAAGACAAAACCAAGCAAAAAATGGACAAAAGGTAAATGTAAATGGCCATGCCCAGACTAGATTGCGGGTGGGCGGCTGTGCGCCAAACAACAAATGCGGCATACAAGACGGCTTCTTGGGTGTTGCACCTGCTAGCGACTCACATGTGGCCGGCCTTTCCAAGCAGAGGCCTGGCTTGCGACAGCCCGTGGGCCAGTTATGGTTATGGAGGCCATGCTACTTGTGCACTCGGGTGTACGGAGGATGGAGGAGAATTAACCAAATTGTCAGGTAATTCGGTTTTCGGGTTAGGGTTCGGGTTTCAATTCCTGCCTATTCGATTTCAGGTTACGGTTCGGGGTTTGTTTCCTGCATATTTCGTCTTTGGTTCAGGATTCGGGTTCCACTCTTAAAAACATGAAATAACAAAAGGGTATGTCTTATCTAGGTATGGCATCATCACTGTTTTGTGGCCCTCTTTTGTTTGCTTGTTTGTTTGTTTGTTTGTTTGCCTTGGGTTGTTTATCTGTCCGATGAGCTCACCGATCCAGCCCGACTAGAAAACACAACCATGCTCGGATAACACAATATCCAGGCGCTTCCTAGACACGTTGTTTTTCCTTTTTGTATTAAAACAAGTGAGCACGCTCACGTTGCTTACACCGCTAGGCTAAGCACGCCATGTAGCCTAGCTTACCTAATACTACGGTTTGTGGTTGTTTTTTCCTCTCTTTTTTTGGATTTTTTCTATTTGAGGTACGTGCTTTTCTTTTGATTTTTTTTGTTTTTAACCTTTTATTTTCTTATAATTTCCTGTAGTATATATTTATATTTTAATAGATGGTGAACTTTTTTTAAACTACACAATGAATATATTTTCAATATATGGTAAACATTTGTTCAAATACACACCAAACAAATTTATAATATACGATGAACACTTTTTATATACAATGATTTTTTTTCAGTTAGTGAATTTTTTATAAATACATGGTGGATGTTTCAAATACACACTTGACATTTCAAGAAAATTGATGCTGGACATTTTTCTAAATGCACGATGAGCATTTAAAAAGGATGAAAGAGAAAAACGGAAAAACTGGGCAAAGAAACATACAGAAGAATGTTTGTGAATTTGAAAATTGTTCATAAATTCAAAAAAAAATCAAAAATACAAAAAAGGAAAACAATCGTGAATTCGAGAAATTCATCAATTTAATAAATATTTCCAAATGAAAAAATTGCTCACAATTTCAAAATTGTTCACGAATTTAAAAAGTGTTCACAAATTCAAATAATGTTCGTGAATTCAAAAAATTGTTCATGACGCTCTCGGCTACTTAGACAAACGGCACAAAGGGCTGCCGCCTTGCTTGGGCAACCTCGTCGGTTTTCACTCTAGCCACG
>NC_041385.1:860418157-860443910 GCF_002162155.2 Triticum dicoccoides | reverse complement strand
TTGCCCTCGGATTCTTTTTCAGTCTCACCGTCTGTGTTGCTACCATTGTGACTGCGGGGGGATTATTAGGAAGTATAGGATAGACTAGGATTTGGTCCTGCCTTGTCTTTTACTCTAAGTTGGTCATTGTATTCCTATATATATATGACCACTAGGCTCAAGCAGTACAACGATCGTTTTCATCAATCCTTCTCTATCCCTTCTAACTGCATACAACAATAGGAAAAGAAAACACACCGGACCCGGAAAGTGAACGCCATCGCCCAACCCAGTAACTCACAGAGACCCAAGTAATCAAGTAGGAAAAGACAGCAGGGGAGTTTCAGGTCTTTCCCTATCGGAAGGCCCAAGTATGGTCTATGGTATGGATCAAAGATCATCTGACTTAGAAGAAACTATTGTCGAGGGACGTCCTACACCCAGCGCCGTTGATCTACATCCGACCACACTCGCTACCAGCGCCACTTCCACTCGCATGGACACGAAAACAAGCAGCCCATATGGCCCAGTACGCCCAGAACTCCTCGCTCTCACGTCACTGCATCTGTTCGGCCGGTCCCTCTGGCCCTTCCTTCAGGGCGCGACTGGGAAGACCAGCCGCTGCTCCTCCAAGGCGCGACGCTGGACGGCAGGGAAGAGCAGCCGCTGCTCCTTTAGGGCAGGACGCCTCCTAGCCGCGCCCCAGAGCCGCGGAGCAGGCTACATCGATGCCGCCGAGCTATCGAGGCGACAAAGCCTGTGTTGTCTCCGTCAGGCCGCGATGTGCCTAGCTGTGGAGGGGGCAGAGCAAGCCACTGCCCCGCGACGCGCCAGAGCAAGCATCGTCGCGCCGTCGGCTACTCAGGCTCTGGACTTTTGTTAGAAGTTCCCCTGCTACTCGCCACTTCCCTGCTATTTACTTGGACAGAACAGAGGAAGCAATGGCAGCAGAGACAAAGCCAAATGCCAAATTGAGATTCTAATTGGTGTAAATCAAAAGTAATGTGTAATGAATAGTGTGACTGAACTTAAATTGAGTTTGCAATGTCATTTGAGAGTGGAGTTGAGTGAAAAGTTTGACTGAATTTTTGTTTGGCTGTTGAGTTTGATTTGACTGAATGTTTCATTTGAGAGTGAAGTTGAGCGATTCCGGGACTACAAAGACCAACAAGTCACAATTCTTGATTTGGCTGTTGAATGTACAACTATCATATAAAGTGACACTTCAACAAAGGACTTGCATATAGAACAAAATAGATGCCAAAATAGGGTAATATATCTCTGGCAGATATGGCAAAATGTTATCTTGAACTGAACTTGGACTGAACTCAATGTCATGTGTTGCCCAGAACTGAACTTGCCCACCAATGCTTGTTTGCTCTCTCATTCATTTTCCCAAAAACAACAGTACTTCACCATGACCCAGTGAAAAGATCATCTGTAATAGGCCCCTGAAAATTAAATAAATAAGAATACTGTATGAGCAAGACTTTGCAATCTCTAGTTGGACCATTTTAGATTTTTAAACTACAGGAGCAAGATTATATCATCAGCAACTGAGTGAAGCTAAGGTTTGTCTTGTAACCTTCAGGCACCTCCGCATTATTCCTATTTGTGATGGGTCATTTACGGCATCCGTCACTACTAGTCCAGTAGCTCTGGCGGCCACTTTGTGGCACCCGCCACAGTTACTTTTGCTAACTAGCAGTTGCGGGTGACCTGCCCCGCCCGCAGACTTGGCTGACGCCTGTGAGAAGCAGGCGATGCTCTTCCTTGGTCAGTGAAGAAAGTCTACAATCAGAGTGCTTAAATCCGACTTTCTGAGATGATCGTCTTGTCTCCTTTGTTTGTCCATATCTGTATTTGGCTAGCGATCTACCTACATTAGTGTCTTGTGTTGGTTGTAGCTAAGTTATGCCCATCTATCATATCCATGGTACTGAACTATCCGTAATCCATATATCAAGTATATGAGAGTTATCTATGTCGCCGAACCATAATCCATGCATGTATCTATCTATGTTATCAATACTCCAAAAGTAAGGTGTGTTTAGTGATCATTATCTGTTGGTCATGTGATTGTACTCCAAAAACCCGCACCATCCATGGAGCAAGTGTATAGACATACTCCCTCTATCCACGAATAAGCATACTTCTACCATTTCTCCTAAGTCAAAGTTTTATAATTTTGACCAACTTTATAGAAAAGAATAGTAGTATACATGACATCAAATTGGTATATTATGAAAACTAGTAGAGTGCCCGTGCGTTGCCACGGGCTCTTGAAATAGTATGCAAGAGTTACATGTTAAATCACATGTACAAACAATATAACACAAACACAATTATTGAATAATTGAAGTCCATTTTTGCAATGTAAATTGATAACAAAAAGAAAGATTAACGACATGTCCATGTAACAAACTGAGCGATGTTCCACCTAAATATGTATTACAAAACTATCAATATCTAGATGATGCACTTAAGAAATTCTTTCGCACTATCAGGAAAGTTGCATTTAGCTTCATTCCCACGATGTTTTAGCAAGTATAATAAAAATCGCGTCCTTAACTTATACCCATCCTGCAAAAACAATATATGTAATGAAAATTTCACGCCGAAGATCTTAAATCACTTAAAACATGTAATGGATGCGTTGCCACTGGCATTTCAAAGAAAAATACTGGATGCATATATAATCATAAGACATGTCAATTTTCCAGCTTGGCATAGAAGGTGAGTCTAAAATAGTTGCTTAGTTATTCTGATAATCTTGCTAGTACAATTATGATAGTTACAATAATCACCTAGGAGTTTCAAATTTTGAAAGGAAACAACAACAACAATCATTAGGCCCTTAAGAAAAGAAATCACGACATGATTTTGAATCTCACCAGCTACAAGATATATCCTTCCTAATATTCAGATCTAGTGGGAAAAACTACTACCCAACAATATACATATAATATAATCGACAATGTTTTTTAAATTTGCTAAATAATCATGGGAATAGAAAATGACTTCGGGCTTCAAGATCCAATAGTATATACACAGGCTCGATGCGACGAAGCTGGCGAAGAACATCGAGATGGTTCCAACGAAGGATTTGTCTCGATTTTAAGGGACTTTCACGTGCACAAATCGCTCCCCGTCTTTGTCAGCCACACCTAATAGAAGCAACATAAATGGCTATGACGCCAGCTGCTTCCTTTTCGTGATCATCATGCGGAATTAGATCATCATTACAAATAAGCATTATAATGTTCACATAAATGATGCATTCCGGTAAAGGTTTTGTGATTATCACAAGAACATAAAAATAATAGACGCGCATATATTTTCATGTGGTGGAATACTACTAATCTACACTGGACCTTAATTTTCTATCTAGCGTTGCATATTATAATTAAACGTCCATGGTTGCATCTATTCAAGCTGTACGTAGGAAGACGCCATCTAGTCAAGCACTACGAACTGAGAGAAATAATTACATCTTCCAGTATAGTCGTCAACCCGTGCGTCCGTACGGGCTTGTCAATATTTCGATAGATGTTTGTGAGCTATAGTTTCATTAATATTGGTTCCATGCAATATTTCTAAAAAATAAAGTTTGAAATAATAATTATAATACACATTGTATACCCTCTACATTCGTTTCATGCACATGCTTGGTTTTTCACCGCACGGGCTACTTCTATAATAGCATGTTACTCTCTACATTGTTTTGTAGTTCTTATAATATGAAATGACAATCATATTAAATAGTTGGTAGTCTATAGAAATTGCAACCCAGCTCTACAAAAAAAAATTGATTGAGGACATGGTTAACAAATATAGTAATTTTGATTTATACCATTCAGAAAACAGAGAGATCTGATTCGAAAAAAGAGAGAAATCTGCAGCTTAACAGTAGCATGCAATGAAACATGCCAGATCTATCTAATTCAAACGGGAGAAGTTTTATGGGAAAAGTAAATTGACCCGATTGAATCCATTAGTTGGGCTTCCAGTAATTGGTTTTCGAAGTTCAATTATAAATTATATAAGGACCATTGGTAATTAATCTATACATACACTTGATTTAAATCATAACTTCGAACAAAATGTGTGGAGTATTCCTTAAACATAGAACTTGATATGAAACAACTTTGTAGATAAGAAAAGAATAGCATTAGGAAATGCAATCTCCATCTCTAAACAAATAATAAGGTATATCCCAATGGTTCTAGATATTATGAAGGAGAGAATGTTTTTTAAAACCTTTGGACTAATTGAGGCTGGTAAGAGAACACAAAAGTAATGGCGAGAAGATTAGTATGCCACCAATTTCAAGTCACTTTGTACTGGGGACTATAAATTGTAGGTACGTACAACAGTTGTGCAAATTAATTATTTTTACGACAGAAGGACACGACTTCCCAATTTGATTAGAACTATAACACAATGAAAACAAAAGTGTAAGGCGTAATACTGTTGATAATTTAGCTATACACTAACTTGTAATTCATGTGTTGCATCAAATACGGCCAAGAGGCCAACTCATTGGAATGTGAGTGTGAGTACATCCCTTATTCCAATTTCCTTGAAATTGCTGACATGCTCACTATTGTTTCTTGCATGAAGAACCTATGTTTACTTACTTGATGTTCATTGTATCAAAGTGTGCTGCAACAATTATAAGGTAATAAGAAGATATTTATGGTTACCGTAACACATGATAAAACTGAGATTTTTCATACAACCACCTCTATATCAACGATTACCTTATCACATGCTAATACATTCAACAATTTTTATGACTTGTGTTGCCTTTTGGCATATCTTTGTCAAGAATTTCCATATCAGTGGCTAATAAATTCCTCGTTGTTCAGGTTTATGCCATCGTATGATCCCCTCAATTCGCATGCAAAAGGAATGCATTTTGAAAGAGAAGAATAAAAATTCACATATAGTGACGGTGTTGCTATTGTGAGATTTTTTAGAACAATAGGAAGGCCGCCACCCCCCCCCCCGCCCCGCGTGTTCCATTATCGAATAACGAAACTAGAGTGCAGGAGTCAAACATCATGCAAAGCAAGTTCAGGAAAGAAAAGGAAAAAGGTGCACATTACTGCAGACCAAAGATCATAAAGCCTACCTATTACAGAGCAGCCGGCTCGGCCTGCTCAGGCTGGGATCTCCAGGACAGCGAGATTGTCTTGCTTGGTCTGCTCTGTCAGCTGCTAGATCTTCATCTTCCATATTCCAGCGGGTGCAACGCCAGGGCGCCTGATCTTTTTTGCCGGCTTGGCAGGGGATCCCAGAAGGTCCAGCGACGTCACAGGGCTCAGCAGCGTGTGCTTGCAAGTGAAACTGCCTGGACTCCTGGGTGGAGACGACGGCGTGGTGCCAGACGGTGCAGGTGACATCCTTCACAGGTTTAGCTTGGTGAGAAGTACCTGGCTAAAACACCCTCAGTGTTTTTGTCAAGTTCGACTACCCCACTACGAGCTGGAAAGGAGTGTTCAGGATCGAGGAAACTCAGTGGTTTTAGGCCGGCATATCTTAATTATGTGCTCCATAAACAACAGTGGACGTGGACAATGACGGTGCTGGTAATCTAGGAGGAATACTTGAATTGGTTTGTGCAACCAAGCTCTCATTTATCCATAATCATCCGGAAATACTTTCTACATATATAATGGCTTCGGATTCAGTGTGAAAGATTCAAGTGCCATATATAGATGAAGTGTTTGTTCAGTATAGAAACAGTACATTGTGAGAAATATGAATTATAGTTAGGATCCAGGAAATAAATCAAGTGGGATTAAAGCCTAGAACATGAGAAACATAACAAAAGTATCTAGGAAAAACGAATCAGAAATAACAAAGAAAAAAGTACCTCTGCTTCTTAGCTCCGGCAGACTCTCTGACCAAGTCATGCCTCAACAACATCCTCCAGGCTTACCATTCCTTAGGCACACGGATCCAATAAAAGTATATCATGTTGACGAAAACTATGGACTTGGAGGTTGGTTGGAACAAAAAAAAGATGGGGAAGATGCATGACTTTTTGTAGTGAAAAAAGACACGGAAGTTCAAAAGAACTATTATAAGGAGATTGTCGGTGTCAAAACCGGCGGATCTCGGGTAGGGGGTCCCGAACTGTGCGTCTAGGCGGATGGTAACAGGAGACAAGGGACACGATGTTTTACCCAGGTTCGGGCCCTCTTGATGGAGGTAAAACCCTACGTCCTGCTTGATTAATATTGATGATGTGTGTTACAAGAGTAGATCTACCACGAGATCAAGGAGGCTAAACCCTAGAAGCTAGCCTATGGTATGATTGTCGTTCGTCCTACGGACTACAGCCATCCGGTTTATATAGACACCGGAGAGGGCTAGGGTTACACAGAGTCGGTTACAATGGTAGGAGATCTACATATCCGTATCGCCAAGCTTGCCTTCCACGCCAAGGAAAGTCCCATCCGGGCACGGGACGAAGTCTTCAATCTTGTATCTTCGTAGTCTTGGAGTCCGGCCGATGATAATAGTTCGGCCATCCAGACACCCCCTAGTCCAGGACTCCCTCAGTAGCCCCCGAACCAGGCTTCAATGACGACGAGTCCGTCGCGTATATTGTCTTCGGTGTTGCAAGGCGGGTTCTCCTTCAAACTTCATGTTCCTGTCGAACAGTGTCCGGCTTCCTTATAAATGTTGCGCTCCTTGGCTTCTACGCCCAATAATGGCCTTCTTCCACGTGTCGTATGAATGCGAAAAGCTAGGGTATTTTTACATTTTCCCCCTAGCTGTGCGAACGACCCGCCTATAAGAGAGGCGAGGATCTAGATCCAACTCACACCATTCTCCTTCCGCAAGTACTCATCGAAGCGCCTCTGACAAAAATCCACTCTATCATGGATAGTCGATGTGGCTCCTCCTCTCGCGCTCCCAGCCCTAAGCCAGGAGATTGGGGAAGATGCTCAGTTCCGCACAGTGAGCTAGTGGCACTCCAAACCGAGGGATATCTTCCCCCAGCCTTCATGGTTCCGGTTCGAGCCGGACTGGCCACCTTCAGGGGTGGAAAGCAGGCAGAGAGCGTTCCCAACCCCTCCAAAGGAGAGCGGGTATGCTTTGTCCCTTATCTAATAAGGGGACTCGGATTTCCCATACATCCGTTTCTCCGGGGGCTCCTGGAGTTCTACGGACTCCAGCTTCACCACCTTACACCTGCCTCCATTTTGCACATCGCGGTCTTTCTAGCTCTTTACGAGCTGTTCTTGGGCATCGAGCCCCATTTTGCGCTGTGGAAGAGATTGTTTTGCCTCGTACCCCGTACTCACGAGGGGTCGATATATCAAGTGGGCGGAGCCGAAATATGGCGCATCGCCGGGACCGGATATCTATCCGGCACCCCAAGAAGGCGTCTGAAGACTGGCCTTCGGAATGGTTCTACATGGAGGACGCCCCTCTGCCGGATCCAGTTCGGATCGGCCTCCCGGAGTTCAGCAATGCTCCCTTGAAGAAACGCCTGAGTTGGCCCCCGCGGAGCCCTCAACTGGAGGATGATGGGAGCGTCCATTATCTGATGGGCCGGATTAGGTTACTGGCCCACTCCGGATTGACCATGATTGGAATCATGGCCACGTGCATTATGCGAGGGGTGCAGCCGCTCCAATATAGGGGCCACCCCATGTGGGATTTCAACGGGGAGAACGACGCCACCCGTCATGGCCGCAAGGGGCCGGGATCGGCCGCGGATCTGGTGAAGATCCTGTCCGGCTTGTACAAGGGGGAGAAGGAGGACTTCCTCCAAACGAGCCCATTGAATGGGTTCTCCATGAATAACCATCGGAGCTGGGTAAGCGAACGTTTATTCATCCGACCCGTGCTTTCGAAGTTAAATGCCTTACTTTATGATTTTGACGCAGGAACTGCGTCGGGATGTGGAGGGCATACACAGTCCGGCTCCACAACCCGAGGATCCGGGAAGATCCCTTGATCCGGCCTCCGAAGAGGATCCGGACATAAAGGTGGAGCTAATAGACGGGGTGTTCGACCAACTCAGCATGGACAATGCTTTAGTCGCCATTACGGCTGACTACCCCGGTTTATGTCCGGCTTCTCAGGTAATTATGACCGGAGTTCTGACACCATTACTTCATCCTTGCGTATTTTAGATCACCGTATACCAATGGTGTCTTGCAGGAGGTGCCTTCAAGGCGAGAAGCCGAACCTGCGGCGGCTGACAGCAAGGGTCAGTTCGGCCCAGCAGACGGAAAAGGAGTGCGACGCGAATCAAAACATCGCCGCAACGGTATGGCGCACTGCTGTTTTTAAGGGAAGGATCCCTAGGAGGTATATTAATGCCCATAACTTTTCCAGGAGAAAGAGCGCTCGCCGGACAATGTCCGGAGAGGTTGCCAATCAAGCCTCCGCCAGCCATGCTCCAACGCGTGGTCCGGAAGGGGAGGCGAACACAAGGCATGAGCCGGATGCTCCTCCAACAGAGGATGCCGACAGGCTGTCCGCCACCCGTTCTGAGGTGGAGAGCGCCATGAATCACAGGCGTCGCCGGACAGTTCTTCGTGACGCGTGTTTCTCCCCGGAGGCGTTGAATGCCTTTGATGCGGGAGACGCGCACCTCCGTGCCGCTCAAGATGGTTTAACCAGAGCCACGGAGCAGTATGTAAAGGACATACGGGTAAGTAATTTTAATAGTTATATTTGCCAGTAGCCCCCGAGACTTAAAATAGTTAAAATAACTGATTTAAGGATCATTTATTATGCAGGATCTTACGGAGAAGAATAACCACCTGTCCCAGGAGCTTCAAGAGTGCAAGGCCCAACTTGAGGCCGCACTGACCGCCACAGGAGGAGACACAGAGACCCCCTCCAGTAACACATATTTCAAAAAATTTTATGGCGTGCGGCGTGCGTATAAATCTGACAATAATATTGCAGATGTTGCCGGACTTGATACGGACAAGCAACAGCTACTGCGCCAGTTGAAGGCCGGCGAGAGGGTTCTTATGAAGGTGCAGCAGGAGAGGAACAAACTCCAAGATGCCCACACCCAGCTTGGAGAAGAGCTGAAAGGTGTTCGGGCCCGGCTGTGTGGCTCCTTGAAGGAGAATCGGCGGCTTCGTCGCGGCATCTATAGTAAGTGCTTGAGCAAACTCTTTTGAAAAGAAGAGTTTGGCGAGGAAGTCGGTTGACAGAAATATGTCTGTAGGTGTGCTCACAGGTCGCCCTATGGAGGAAATGCCCAGTTCAACGGGTGATCAACTTCCCGAGCTGGTGCAACTGCTTGAACGTGTTCGGCAGGCGATGAGTGGCGTCGTTCAGGCCTTATGGCCTTCCGTCTCCCTACCTGAGGGACTTGGAGGGCTTGCTGAGAAGCTTCAAGGAGTACGGCGACGTCTCCGTCTGTGGAAGATATCGGCCTGTCGTCAAGGCGCCAGGGAGGCCTGGGCCATGGTGAAGACGCGGTACCCGAAGGCTAACCCAAACCACATGGCCGAGGTCGGACCTGTGGGGCCTGATGGGAAGGAGATCCCTGTGAGCTTGATGTACGGCCAAGTAGAGCTGGCCGCGAAATATTCCCAACAGGACTGTAAATTAGACAGCCTGTTAGATGGGATTGAAGAGGAGTACAATCAGTCAGTTTGACGATGTAATTTTAAAATGACATGTAAAATGCCTTCTAGCCGGATTATAGATTGTTTGCCTTTGCGGACCTTTTTGCTTCAACCTCGGGACCCAATAGTCCGGAGTGTGTCCGAATACCCTGACGGTTATAAAAGAACCGGGGCATGCATGGAGACAAGGCATAGGGGTCATAGTTGCTTTATCAGACAAGTGCCCAACTAGCTATGTTATATTACATGGTTAGTAAGAAACATCTTCCAGGGAGAATAGTTCCGTTAAGGGTTCCTTTCCCTGGGAGGCATGCCCTAAAGTGCATGTCCGGACTGCGAAGATAGCAGAAAAAGCATCTGGGGGGAGATAAATAAGTAATAAATCATCTTTCAGGTCACCGACCGAATATTCCCTTAAGAACGCTAGCCTTCGGCTTCACCCAGTCTGAGGTACACATCCGGCTGACCCGGCAGTAACAATCGCAAAGGTGCTCCCTTTACCTCCTAGCTGAACAATCGGGAACGTAGGGGTAAGCACAGGAGCCAGGCAACCCGGCTTGGCCAAAACTTAAGTCATATCGATGCATATAATGGTGATCAAAAGGTACATGCGGAAGTGTGACACATGTGGTGGGCATGAAGCCCATATAAATAAGCTTCTGTTAAAGAAGCCCTCAGGTATAACGAGTGCGAGTAGCACATCGAGCGAGTGCGAATGAAGCGCAGATTAGCCCTCAAGAGGTTTGTACTGAAAGAGGGAGGAAAAGGGAGGGAAAACGGAGACAGCGAAAAAACATGAAAGGTGGACGGAGGAAGGAGACGAACCCTGAGTCCGGCGCTAGGCGTAAAATCTTCGGAGACGGGCTGCGTTCCATGGGTTTGGCTCGAGTCCGTTGTCAGATGCGTTGTGTAGACGGTATGCACCGCCGGTAGGGACTTGGTCGATGATGAAGGGACCTTCCCATTTCGGCTTAAGTGTGTCCTTTTTCTTGTCCGGCAGGCGTAGAACTAGCTCGCCAACATTGTAAGTTTTCGGCCGTACTTCTCTGCTTTGATATCTTCGAGCCTGTTGTTGATAGAATGCAGAATGGGATTTTGCCACGTCGCGCTCCTCTTCTAAAGCGTCCAAACTGTCCTGCCGATCCAGCTCGGCTTCTCTTTCCTCGTACATGTGCACGCAAGGTGAGTCATGAATTATATCGCAGGGCAAAACTGCCTCACCGCCGTATGCCATAAAAAATGGTGTGAATCCGGTTGTGCGGTTTGGCGTGGTCCGCAGCCCCCAGAGTACGGAGTCGAGCTCCTCTACCCAGTGCGTGTTAGATTCCGTCAGGGACCGCACTAATCTGGGTTTAATGCCGCTCATGATGAGACCATTTGCCCGTTCTACTTGACCATTAGTTTGAGGGTGGTAGACTGAATCGTAGTCGAGCTTGATGCCCATGTTTTTGCACCAGAGTTTAACCTCGTCGGCCGTGAAATTCGTGCCGTTATCAGTGATGATGCTGTGGGGGACGCCAAAACGGTGTACTACCCCGGATATGAAGTCTATCACATGTCCGGATGAAGGAAATATGCCCTAGAGGCAATAATAAAGTTATTATTTATTTCCTTATATCATGATAAATGTTTATTATTCATGCTAGAATTGTATTAACCGGAAACATAATACATGTGTGAATACATAGACAAACATAATGTCACTAGTATGCCTCTACTTGACTAGCTCGTTTATCAAACATGGTTATGTTTCCTAACAATGGACAAAAGAGTTGTCATTTGATTACCGGGATCACATCATTAGGAGAATGATGTGATTGACATGACCCATTCCGTTAGCCTAGCACTTGATCGTTTAGTATGTTGCTATTGCTTTCTTCATGACTTATACATGTTCCTGTAACTATGAGATTATGCAACTCCCGTTTGCCGGAGGAACACTTTGGGTGCTGCCAAACGTCACAACGTAACTGGGTGATTATAAAGGAGTACTACAAGTGTCTCCAAAGGTACATGTTGGGTTGGCGTATTTTGAGATTAGGTTTTGTCACTCCGATTGTCGGAGAGGTATCTCTGGGCCCTCTCGGTAATGCACATCACTATAAGCCTTGCAAGCAATGTAGCTAATGAGTTAGTTATGGAATGATGCATTACGTAACGAGTAAAGAGACTTGCCGGTAACGAGATTGAACTAGGTATTAGATACCGACGATCGAATCTCGGGCAAGTAACATACCGATGACAAAGGGAACAAAGTATGTTGTTATGCGGTTTGACCGATAAAGAACTTCGTAGAATATGTAGGAGCCAATATGGGCATCCAGGTTCCGCTATTGGTTATTGACCAAGAATAGTTCTAGGTCATGTCTACATTGTTCTCAAACCCGTAGGGTCCGCACGCTTAACGTTCCGATGACAGTTTTATTATGTGTTTATAAGTTTTGATGTACCGAAGTTTGTTCGGAGTCCCGGATGTGATCACGGACATGACGAGGAGTCTCGAAATGGTCTAGACATAAAGATTGATATATTGGACTACTATATTCGGACATCGGAAGTGTTCCGGACATTGTCGGAGAAAACCGGAGTGCCGGAGGGTTACCGGAACCCCCCGGGGAGAGATAATGGGCCACATGGGCCTTGGTGGAAAGAGAGAGGGGCGGCCAGGGTGGGCCGTGCGCCCCCTCTCCCTCTGGCCCGAATTGGACTAGGAGGGGGGGCGGCGCCCCCCTCTTTCCTTCCCCCCTCTTCCCCTTCCTTCCCCCTGCTAGTAGGAGTAGGAAAAGGGGAGTCCTACTCCTACTAGGAGGAGGACTCCACCTCCTTGGCGCGCCCACAAGGGCCGGCCGGCCTCCCCCCTCCCTCCTTTATATACGGGGGCAGGGGGGCACCCCAGGACACACAAGTTGATCTACGGATCGTTCCTTAGCCGTGTGCGGTGCCCCCCTCCACCATATTCCACCTCGGTCATATCGTCGCGGAGTTTAGGCGAAGCCCTGCGCCGGTAGAACATCATCAACGTTACCACGCCATCGTGCTGATGGAACTCATCCCCGAAGCTTTGCTGGATCGGAGCCCGTGGATCGTCATCGAGCTGAACGTGTGCTGAACTCGGAGGTGCCGTACGTACGGTGCTTGGATCGGTCGGATCGTGAAGACGTATGACTACATCAACCGCGTTGTCATAACGCTTCCGCTTACGGTCTACGAGGGTACGTGGATAACACTCTCCCCTCTCGTTGCTATGTCATCACCATGATCTTGCGTGTACGTAGGAATTTTTTTGAAATTACTACGTTCCCCAACAGTGGCATCCGAGCCTAGGTTTTATGCGTTGATGTTATATGCACGAGTAGAACACAAGTGAGTTGTGGGTGATACAAGTCATACTGCTTACCAGCATGTCATACTTTGGTTCGGCGGTATTGTGAGATGAAACGGCCCGGACCGACATTACGCGTACGCTTACGCGAGACTGGTTTCACCGTTACGAGCACTCGTGCTTAAAGGTGGCTGGCGGGTGTCTGTCTCTCTCACTTTAGCTGAATCGAGTGTGGCTACGCCCGGTCCTTGCGAAGGTTAAAACAGCACTAACTTGACGAACTATCATTGTCGTTTTGATGCGTAGGTAAGAACGGTTCTTGCTAAGCCCGTAGCAGCCACGTAAAACTTGCAACAACAAAGTAGAGGACGTCTAACTTGTTTTTGCAGGGCATGTTGTGATGTGATATGGTCAAGACGTGATGCTATATTTTATTGTATGAGATGATCATGTTTTGTAACCGAAGTTATCGGCAACTGGCAGGAGCCATATGGTTGTCGCTTTATTGTATGAAATGCAAACGCCCTGTAATTGCTTTACTTTATCACTAAGCGGTAGCGATAGTCGTAGAAGCAATAGATGGCGTAAACGACAACGATGCTACGATGAAGATCAAGGTGTCGCGCCGGTGACGATGGTGATCACGACGGTGCTTCGGAGATGGAGATCACAAGCACAAGATGATGATGGCCATATCATATCACTTATATTGATTGCATGTGATGTTAATCCTTTATGCATCTTATCTTGCTTTGATTGACAGTAGCATTTTAAGATGATCTCTCACTAAAATTATCAAGAAGTGTTCTCCCTGAGTATGCACCGTTGCCAAAGTTCGTCGTGCCCAGACACCACGTGATGATCGGGTGTGATAAGCTCTACGTCCATCTAAAATGGGTGCAAGCCAGTTTTGCACACGCAGAATACTCAGGTTAAACTTGACGAGCCTAGCATATGAAGATATGGCCTCGGAACACGGAGACCGAAAGGTCGAGCGTGAATCATATAGTAGATATGATCAACATAGTGATGTTCACCATTGAGAACTACTCCATCTCACGTGATGATCGGTTATGGTTTAGTTGATTTGGATCACGTGATCACTTAGATGACTAGAGAGATGTCTGTCTAAGTGGGAGTTCTAAAGTAATATGATTAATTGAACTTTAATTTATCATGAACTTAGTCCTGGTAGTATTTTGCAAATTATGTTGTAGATCAATAGCTTGCGTTGTTGCTTTCATATGTTTATTTTGATATGTTCCTAGAGAAAATTGTGTTGAAAATGTTAGTAGCAATGATGCGGATTGGATCCGTGATCGGAGGTTTATCCTCATTGCTGCACAGAAGAATTATGTCCTTAATGCACCGCTAGGTGACAGACCTATTGCAGGAGCAGATGCAGACGTTATGAACGTTTGGCTAGCTCAGTATGATGACTACTTGATAGTTTAGTGCACCATGCTTAACGGCTTAGAATCGGGACTTCAAAGACGTTTTGAACGTCATGGACCATATGAGATGTTCCAGGAGTTGAAGTTAATATTTCAATCAAATACCCGAGTTGAGAGATATGAAGTCTCCAACAAGTTCTATAGCTAAAAGATGGAGGAGAATCGCCCAACTAGTGAGCAAGTGCTTAGATTGTCTGAGTACTACAATCGCTTGAATCAAGTGGGAGTT
Organism: Triticum dicoccoides; assembly: GCF_002162155.2. Taxonomy (NCBI): domain Eukaryota; kingdom Viridiplantae; phylum Streptophyta; class Magnoliopsida; order Poales; family Poaceae; genus Triticum; species Triticum dicoccoides. Next base: position 860,429,306 of record NC_041385.1, on the reverse strand, counting down.
AATCTTCCAGATAAGATAGTGATTGGCAGAGTTCTCTAGTCACCATTACCAAGTTACTGAAACTTCGTGATGAACTATAATGCAAGGGATGACGAAAATGATTCCCGAGCTCTTCGTGATGCTGAAATCGACGAAGGTAGAAATCAAGAAAAGAGCATCAAGTGTTGATGATTGACAAGACCACTAGTTTCAAGAAAAGGGCAAAGGGAAAGAAAGGGAACTTCAACTAAGAATGACAAGCAAGTTGTCACTCCCACGAAGAAGCCCAAAGTTGAACCAAAGCCTGAAACTGAGTGCTTACACTGCAAAGGAAATGGTCACTGGAAACGGAAATACCCTGAATATTTGGTGGATAAGAAGGATGGCAGAGTGAACAAGGGTATATTTGATATACAGATTATTGATGTGTACCTTACTAGTGTTTATAGTAGCCCCTGAGTATTTGATACTTGTTCGGTTGCTAAAAATTAGTGTTTCGAAACAGGAGTTACAGAATAAACAGAGACTAGTTGAGGGTAAAGTGACGATGTGTATTGGAAGTTGTTCCAAGATTGATATGATCATCATCACACTCTCCCTACACTTTCGAGATTAGTGTTGAACCTAAATAAATGTTATTTGGCGTTTGCGTTGAGCATGAATATGATTTGATCATGTTCATTGCGATACGGTTATTCATTTAAAGACAAAGAATAATTGTTGTTCTGTTTACATGAATAAAACCTTCGATGGTCATACACCCAATGAAAATAGTTTGTTGGATCTCGATTGTAGTGATACACATATTCATAATATTGATGCCAAAAGATGCAAAGTTAATAATGATAGTGCAACTTATTTGTGGCACTGCCATTTGGGTCATATTGGTGTAAAGCGCATGAAGAAACTCCATAAAGTTGGATTTTTGGAATCACTTGGTTATGAATCATTTGATGCTTGCTAACCGTGCCTTTTGGGCAAGATGACTAAAACTCCGTTCTCCGGAACAATGGAACGAGCTACTGACTTATTGGAAATAATACATACCGATGTATGCGATCCGAAGAGTGTTAAGGCTCGCGGCGTGTATCGTTATTTTCTGACCTTCACAGATGATTTGAGCAGATATGGGTATATCTACTTGATGAAACATAAGTCTGAAATAGTTGAAAAGTTCAAAGAATTTCAGAGTGAAGTGGAAAAATCATTGTAACAAGAAAATAAAGTTTCTATGATCTGATCATGGAGACGAATATTTGAGTTACGAGTTTGGTCTTCATTTGAAACAATGTGAAATAGTTTTGCAACTCACGCCACCTGGAACACCACAATGTAATGGTGTGTCTGAACGTTGTAATCGTACTTTACTAGATATGGTGCGATCTATGATGTCTCTTATCGGTTTACCACTATCGTTTTGGGGTTATGCATTAGAGACAACTGCATTCACGTTTAATAGGGCACCATCTAAATCCGTTGAGATGACACCGTATGAACTATGGTTTGGCAGTAAACCTAAACTGTCGTTTCTTAAAGCTTGGAGTTGCGATGCTTATATGGAAAAGGTTTTCAACCTGATAAGCTTGAACCCAAATTGGAGAAGTGCGTCTTCATAGAATACCCAATGGTAACTATTGGGTACACCTTCTATCACAGATCCGAAGGCAAGATATTCGTTGCTAAGATGGATCCTTTCTAGAGAAGAAGTTTCTCTCGAAAGAAGTGAGTGGGAGGAAAGTAGAACTTGATGAGGTAATTGTACCTTCTCCCTTATTGGAAAGTAGTTCATCACAGAAATCAGTTCCAGTGATTCCTATACCATTTAGTGAGGAAGTTAATGATGATGATCATGAAACTTCAGATCAAGTTGCTACCAAACCTCGTAGGTCTTCCAGAGTAAGATCCGCACTAGAGTGGTACGGTAATCATGTTCTAGAAGTCATGTTACTAGACCATGATGAACCTACGAACTATGAGGAAGCGATGATGAGCCCAGATTCCACGAAATGGCTTGGGGCCATAAAATCTGAGATATGATCCATGTATGAGAACAAAGTATGGACTTTGATTGACTTGCTCGATGATCAGAAAGCCATGTTAAATAAATGGATCTTCAAGAGGAAGATGGACACTGATAGTAGTGTTACTATCTACTAAGCTCGACTTGTTGCGAAAGGTTTTCAACAAGTTCAAGGTGTTGAATACGATGATATTTTCTCACTCGTATCGAAGCTTAAGTCTGTCTGAATCATGTTAGCAATTGCCACATTTTATGAAATCTGGCATATGAAATGTCAAAACCGCATTCCTTAATGGATTTATTAAAGAAGAGTTGTATATGATGCAACCAGAAGGTTTTGTCAATCCTAAAGGTGCTAATAAAATGTGCAAGCTCCAGCGATCCATCAATGGACTGGTGCAAGCATCACGGAGTTAGAATATACGCTTTGATGAGTTGATCAAAGCATATGGTTTTATACAGACTTTTGGAAAGGCCTGTATTTAGAAGAAAGTGAGTGGGAGCACTACAACATTTCTGATAAGTATATGTGAATGACATATTATTAATTGGAAATGATGAAGAATTTTCTGGAAAGCATAAAGGAGTTTTTGAAAGAAGTTTTTCAAAGAAAGACCTTGGTGAAGCTGCTTACACACTGAGCATCAAGATCTATATAGATAGATCAAGACGCTTGATAAGTTTTTCAATGAGTACATACCTTGATAAATTTTTTGAAGTAGCTCAAAATGGAACAGTCAAAGAAAGAGTTCTTGCTTGTGTTGCAAGGTGTGAAGTTGAGTAAGACTCAAAACCCGACTATGGCAGAAAATAGAAAGAGAATGAAAAGTCATTCCCTATGCCTCAGTCATAGGTCCATAAAGTATGCTATGCTGTGAACCAGACCTATTGTATACCTTGCTCTGTGTTTGGCAAAGGAATACAATTTTGATCTAATAGTAGATCACTGGACAGCGGTCAAGAATATCCTTAGTGAGGACCAAGGAAATACTTCTCGATTATGGAGGTGATAAAAGAGCCCGACGTAAAAAGTTACATCAGTGCAAGCATTTACACCGATCCAGATGACTCTAAGTCTCAATCTGGATACATATTGAAAGTGGGAGCAATTAGCTAGAGTAGCTCCATGCAGAGCATTGTAGACATAGAATATTTGCAAAATACATACGGCTCTGAATGTGACAGACCCGTAGACTAAACTTCTCTCACGAGAAAAACATGATCATACCTTAGTACTCTTTGGGTGTTAATCACATAGCAATGTGAACTAGATTATTGACTCTAGTAAACCCTTTGGGTGTTGATCACATGACGATGTGAACTATGGGTATTAATCACATACAGATGTGGACATTGGTGTTAAATCACATGATGATGTGAACTAGATTATTGACTCTAGTGCAAGTGGGAGACTGAAGGAAATATGCCCTAGAGGCAATAATAAAGTTATTATTTATTTCCTTATATCATGATAAATGTTTATTATTCATGCTAGAATTGTATTAACCGGAAACATAATACATGTGTGAATACATAGACAAACATAATGTCACTAGTATGCCTCTACTTGACTAGCTCGTTTATCAAAGATGGTTATGTTTCCTAACTATGGACAAAAGAGTTGTCATTTGATTAACGGGATCACATCATTAGGAGAATGATGTGATTGACATGACCCATTCTGTTAGCCTAACACTTGATCGTTTAGTATGTTGCTATTGCTTTCTTCATGACTTATACATGTTCCTGTAACTATGAGATTATGCAACTCCCGTTTGCCGGAGGAACACTTTGGGTGCTACCAAACGTCACAACGTAACTGGGTGATTATAAAGGAGTACTACAGGTGTCTCCAAAGGTACATGTTGGGTTGGCGTATTTCGAGATTAGGTTTTGTCACTCCGATTGTCGGAGAGGTATCTCTGGGCCCTCTCGGTAATGCACATCACTATAAGCCTTGCAAGCAATGTAGCTAATGAGTTAGTTACGGAATGATGCATTACGTAACGAGTAAAGAGACTTGCCGGTAACGAGATTGAACTAGGTATTAGATACCGACGATCGAATCTCGGGCAAGTAACATACCGATGACAAAGGGAACAAAGTATGTTGTTATGCGGTTTGACCGATAAAGATCTTCGTAGAATATGTAGGAGCCAATATGGGCATCCAGCTTCCGCTATTGGTTATTGACCAAGAATAGTTCTAGGTCATGTCTACATTGTTCTCGAACCTGTAGGGTCCGCATGCTTAACGTTACGATGACAGTTTTATTATGAGTTTATAAGTTTTGATGTACCGAAGTTTGTTCGGAGTCCCGGATGTGATCACGGACATGACGAGGAGTCTCGAAATGGTCGAGACATAAAGATTGATATATTGGACGACTATATTCGGACACCGGAAGTGTTCTGGACGTTGTCGAAGAAAACCGGAGTGCCGGAGGGTTACCGGAACCCCCCGGGGAGAGATAATGGGCCACATGGGCCTTGGTGGAAAGAGAGAGGGGCGGCCAGGGTGGGCCGCACGCCCCCTCTCCCTCTGGTCCGAATTGGACTAGGAGGGGGGGCGGCGCCCCCCTCTTTCCTCCCCCCCTCTTCCCCTTCCTTCCCCCTCCTAGTAGGAGTAGGAAAAGGGGTGTCCTACTCCTACTAGGAGGAGGACTCCTCCTCCTTGGCGCGCCCACAAGGGCCGGTCGGCCTCCCCCACTCCCTCCTTTATATACGGGGGCAGGAGGGCACCCCAGGACACACAAGTTGATCTACGGATCGTTCCTTAGCCGTGTGCGGTGCCCCCCTCCACCATATTCCACCTCGGTCATATCGTCGCGGAGTTTAGGCGAAGCCCTGCGCCGGTAGAACATCATCATCGTCACCACGCCATCGTGCTGACGGAACTCATCCTCGAAGCTTTGCTGGATCGGAGCCCGGGGATCGTCATCGAGCTGAACGTGTGCTGAACTTGGAGGTGTCGTACGTTCGGTGCTTGGATCGGTCGGATCGTGAAGACGTACGACTACATCAACCGCGTTGTCATAATGCTTCCGCTTACGGTCTACGAGGGTACGTGGACAACACTCTCCCCTCTCGTTGTTATATCATCACCATGATCTTGCGTGTACGTAGGAATTTTTTTTAAATTACTACGTTCCCGAACACCGGATTCTGCCGTTTTAACCGGCTTGGCCTCTATCCATTTGGTGAATTTGTCCACCATGACCAATAAGTATTTCTTCTTGTGGGTTCCCCCTTTCAGGGGTCCAACCATGTCAAGCCCCCAAACCGCGAACGGCCAAGTAATGGGTATAGTTTTGAGGGCGGTGGGTGGTATGTGGCTCTGATTAGCAAAGAGCTGGCAACCGACACATCGTTGGACCAAGTCCTGAGTATCTGCCCGGGCGGTCGGCCAATAAAATCTTGTACGGAAGGCCTTGCCTACAAGGGCCCGGGCGGCGGCGTGGTGCCCGCCGAGTCCGGCGTGAATTTCAGCCAGGAGATTTCGCCCTTCCTCTTCGGAGATACACCTTTGAAGGACTCCGGTTGTGCTTTTCTTATAAAGTTCTCCCTCATGGACCTTGTAGGCTTTAGATCACTGAACTATGCAGCGGGCCTCATTTTGGTCTTCGCACTAGTAGAAAAACACCTAATAGTCCCGGTTCATAAGGGCCTTTAGTCCCGGTTCATGAACCGGGACTAATGGGCCGTTACTAATACCTCCACCCATTAGTCCCGGTTCAATCCAGAACCGGGACCAATGTGCCTCCACGTGGCCCTGTGCGCCGAGCCCAGTGAGGGGGCCTTTGGTCCCGGTTGGTGGCTCCAACCGGGACCAAAAGGCATCCACGCGTCAGCATTCCAGTGGCTGGGGTTTTTGTTTTTTTTGAAAGGAGGGGAGGTTGGGGGTTTTGGGGGGTTAATTTAGGTGTTTCATATATTGTGTTAGCTAGCTAATTAATAGAGAGAAGTGTCCTCTCTTATATCCGTGCTTGGTCGACGCTACGTACTATATATACATAAGTGATTGAGAGAACCATTCAGTACAGAAGGTCATCATGCATACCGAGAGAAGTGATCGATCGACCTCTCCTTCTCCGAGAGATTGGTCGAACAACAAATTTTAGTATCATGTATCCGACGCTACTGGCTACATACATGTACAATATGTATAAGATCTCTTAATTACAAACCCCTAGCATTTGAAATCAATTTCCACATGGTATTCTCTGACTTTACTGATGACGTGGTCAAGAAAGAATCCCGCCAGTTCCTCTTGAATTGCTTTCATGCGATCTGGTTCTAGGAGTTCATCCCGCATCTGCCACGTCTAATTTGAAGAAGGGGGTTAATTAATACATATATATGAATGAAACTCAACAGAAATGATGGTGTAATAAAATGAAATTGTGAATATTATTGCTTACGTACTTCATATTGTCTTCTAGAGTAGCCCCGCTTGTTTTTCAAAGTCGCGGTGTGGATGAACTCGCACACGTAGTATCCACAGAAATCATTCCCTTCCTCCTGCCACAAGCACTTTACGAGAAATAGAGGTCAATCAAACTGATAATGAAGCATTATAAATGGCATTGATGAAAGTATAGCTATAGAATCAACGGGAGATGCGCGCAACTAGCTAGCCAGTAGTACTTACTTTCGGGTATTTATATGTCAGCTCCTTCAGCAGTCCCGGAGCTTCAGCGGTGAACTGTTTCCAAACCCTGCAAGACAAAGAAAATAATTATTATTACTTGAGGTATCAGGAAATGAACAAAAAGTTGCCGATATGGTGCGATAATGATCGATTGAACTTACTTGCTGAGCATTTCAGTGATGTCCGCATAGGTTTTGGGATCTTTCCGTCTCGAGTCTAAGACGATTACTAGTCCACGCTCAAACTTAATCTCTAGAAGAATATAGTGGTACCTGCGCACGCATGCATAACTCATCAATTACATTACTATAAGCTCGCTTGAGTAATAAGGAAAACCGAATATGCACATGACAGTAACACTCACGGGCCATTGTAAGGAAAGAGTATGGTATCTTTGTTTTGATTTTTGATCAACGATTGTAGCAAGTTGTCCTCTGCCTCTTTGATGTTGTTTTCAACCAGAAATACATCTATGATATTTGTGTTAATGAACCCAATATCATAAATTTCTTGTTTTTTGCACTCGATGATCTTCAATCTGCATAATATATTGAGGATAATTAATTATAAATACATGCAATGAAAGAGCCGAGCTATATATAGAGACTTAATGACAGAAATAGTACTTACAAGCAGTAGCAAAAGACCATTAATTTATCGAGGGCCTTTTGATTGAAGAACTCGAAGAACTCCTCAAATGGAACAGTTAACAGATCATTTGCAATGAGATAGTGCTCCTCTTTAATATGCAGATACAAAGCATTCTTACCCTCAGACTCTCTGCAGGTTTCCATGTACCAATTATGGAATCTTCGCATCATTGTTGTCAGAGATTTTTCATCTTTGACGAGAGGCTTCCTGTACTCGTATCTGTGTCCGTCCACCTCCAAGAAATTAGGAAGTGCATCGTCAGGTAGGTAATCGTCAAGATTGCCATAACCGGCCACCGTCCCCGGAGCATTAGACACATTGAGCGGGGGGCACGATTGTTGTGCTTGTTCGCCGAGCTGGGCAATTTTTTTCCCCTTTGCTCGTTCTTTTGACATTTTAGCACTGACAGTAGTTCCCGACCGCTGGGCTTGGAGATATGTCTGTTCAGTAATGCGCTCATAGTTGGTTCTCGACGGAGACTTTGGTGGTTTCCTCAGGGCATCGATAGTGCTCTTTGCTTTCACAGGATCTACCTTCTCCTCCGGAGGTGGATGTCTCTTTGCTTTCACCCCTTCAAAGAACTCCTTCACGTGGGTCCGCACAATCGTATCGTTTTCCTCCTCGGACCTCTCGTACGGTAACTTCTCTAGAGGCTTGAGAGATGATGGACCGTATTTGTATTGCCTCCCGCCTCTGGTTGTGCTGCTAGACGCCGGAGCAGACGGAGCGGCTGCGGCGTCTGTCTTCTTTCGTGCTTGCTTACGAGGCGGAGGAGAAGGAGTACGACGCGCCGGAGCAGCCGGGGCGGCGGCGGGTCTCTTCCGCCCTTGCTGGCTTCTCGGGAGCGCCGGCGCAGGCGGAGAAGGAGGCGGAGTGCCGCCATGCGTGCCCTGATCGTCACTCGCCGGAGGAGGAGGCGGTGGAGGAGGCGGAGTGCCCTGACTCGCCGGAGTAGGAGGAGGAGGCGGAGGCGTCCAGTTCAGAAGGTTGATGAGATCCTTCTTCCATAGGCATGGAGTCTTCAGAGCAGAACCCAGCCTAGTCCCCCCTTCACCGGTAGGGTGGTCAAGCACGAGGTCCTCAAATCCCTCCGTTATTTCATCCACCATCACCTTAGCATATCCTTTTGGAATCGGCTGGCAGTGATAAGTTGTGCCGGGTCCACTAGGATAAACTTGGCCAACAGCAGCCTTGACCTTCAAAGTCATCCATCGCGCCATCATGTGGCAATTTTGAGACTCCGTGATACCATCCATGGGATAGCTGGCAGGAGCCGTCAAGACATGCTCCGGTTGAAGCAACTCGGTGGAAGCCACGCTGCTTCTCCGCTGAGATGGCGGGGTAGCTTCGGGGGAAGCTTCGGCAGGTTGTTTGCTGCGATCTGCTGCTTCTCGTTCCTCTTCTCGATCCTCTAGCCCCATTACCCTTTCGTGCAGCGCCTGCGGTTGGTCCTGCTCCAGTTTCTTCCTCCTCTCGTGGGTTTTGTAACCCCCTGCGTCCGGAAAACCAACCTTCCACGGAATGGAGCCTGGCGTGCCTCGTGTCCGTCCAGGGTGCTCAGGATTCCCAAGGGCCATTGTGAGCTCGTCCTTCTCCCTGTTTGGAAGGAACGTCCCTCGCTGCGCTGCATCGATATAGTGTCGAAGGTTATTGACTGGTATTTCCAGTTGCTCGTCCGTCCACTGGCAAAACCCTGTTACAGGGTCCAAGGTTCCGCTAGACCCGAAGAACCAAGTCCGGCAACGGTCTGGCCATCTCATTGTCTCTGGTTCGATCCCTTTTTCAAGCAGATCATTCTCAGCATTGGACCACTTAGGCCGGGCTTGCAGGTAGCCACCTGACCCCGTGTGATGGTGAAGCGTCTTCTTCGCAGCATTTTTCTTGTTTGTCTCCGACATCTTCTTAATCTTTTCCGATGTCTTGTGGGCCACAAATGCGGGCCAGTGATCTTTGATCTTCTCATATGTGCTGATGAATTCTGGTGTCTTTTTATCTTTTACAAACTGGTTCAGCTCTTTCCTCCACCTCCTCATTAGGGTTGCCATCTTCTTAAGAGCACAAGACTTGATTAATTCCTCTTTAACTGGCTTCTCCGAATCCTCCTCTGGCGGTAGGGTGAAATTTGCCTTCAGTTGAGTCCAAAGATCTTCTTTCTGCATATCATTGACATAAGACACCTCAGCGTCTTCCTCCTTAGGCTTATACCATTGCTGGATGCTGATCGGGATCTTGTCCCTAACAAGAACCCCGCACTGAGAAGAAAATGCCTTCCTTGTCCGGATGGGTTCAATTGGTTCGCCGTCAGGCGCGATTTCTATGATCTCAAACTTTTCATCCGAGCTCAACTTTTTCTTTGGGCCTCGTCTCCTTACCGAAGTTGTGCTCGATCCGGAGGGCTAGAAATTACAAGGAAGAAAGATTAGAGTAATTAATATGTGTACATATACCAAAATAATGGAAGCATCAATTAACTAGTCAGCACGGGCTTAACTAATATATATATATATACCTGGCCGGGATCGGTTCGGTCACCAGAGCAGTCAGCACGGTCTCCTTCTTGTTCCTCCATTGTGTCATCAGAGACATCATGAACATAGTCCTGTTCTTGTACCGGCATTAATGGGCCGAAGCCATCATGAACATAGCCCTCTTCTTCACCCCGTTCTTCCAGCTGACCAACGGAGTCGAGGAGAAATGACGCAACTTCATCCCTTCCATTTGCGATTATGTCCCTCAATATCGCTTCTGTGTCTTCGTCTCGGCAGTGCTCCATAGTTTTTGCAAATATTTACAACATGTTTATATATGGTATAGATGGAAAATGTAGAACTAGCCAGCTAATCACAATAAGGAATCATGTTAGTGGCCTCGACGCTGCTTCTCTAGGGTTCGGGGTCGCCTCGACACAACAACGCTTCGAGAGAGTTAATTTGTCGGGTAGGGGCGCAGCGGGAGGGGGTAGGAGACCAACATCGTTTTCTCTCTAGGATTTGGGTGTCCTCGAGAGTTTTGGTCGAGCCCTCGACCCCTCGGCGATCCTCGACACCCTCGTTCCCGATAAAAATTAAGAAGAAGAAGAAAAAAAAGAGGAGAAAAAAAGGAGAAGAAGCTCCTCTATTCCTTCTTCTTCTCCTCTTCTTTTCTTCTTCTTTCTCTTCTTCCTCTCCTCGTCTTCTCCTTCTTCTTCTCCTTCTTTCTCTACTTATTTTCCTTTTCCTTATTTTACTTTTTCCTCTCCACTAACATAAAATGCACTATCCTAAAATGCAACAAACATAAAATGCACTAAATTGATCAACTAACCTAAAATCAGTGATAAAATGCACTAACCTAAAATCGATATCTACTAATTAACAACTTAAAAAAATACATATATGAAAAAAAACATCATCATATCATCAACAGAAAAAATAGTATTTTTTCTAAAAATCTATCTTTTGCATATATACATCAACATATATATACACTAACCTAAAATGCACAAAAATGCTATCGAAGAGGGGGTATATCGACCCCCCTCATGTATCCACATACATACATCTATACATACATATATACTTACATATATGTATAATTTTTTGAAGATAGAAACTTTTGCGTATATAAAGTTTTTCTAAAATCTAACTTTTGAATATATGAACATATATACACAGAGAACATATACATATATATACACAGAGAACATATACATAAAATGCAAAAAAATAAGAGGAAAGGGCGCCGGCGGCCGGACCGAAGGCGGCGGCGTGTGGTCGGGGCGACGGCAACGGGGTTGGGGAAGGGGCGGCGCGCGCGGCGACGGCGACGGGGTCGGCGAACGGGTGGCGCGCGCGGCGACGGCGACGGGGT
>NC_041385.1:860416978-860417643 GCF_002162155.2 Triticum dicoccoides | reverse complement strand
CCTTTGGTCCCGGTTGGTGGCACCAACCGGGACTAATGCCCACCCTTTAGTCCCGGTTGGTGCCACCAACCGGGACCAAAGGCATCTGTACTGCCCTCCTTGGGGCCAAAGTTTAGTCCCACCTCGCTAGTCGAGAGGGGCGCGCAGTGGTTTATAAGCCCCACTGCCGCACCCCTCTCGAGCTCCTCTCCACCGCAGGCTTTCGGGCCTACTTGCAATTGCTTTGCCTGATGGGCCTTCTGGGCCTACTGCGGGCCTGAATCCTGGCCCATAGTAGGGTTTCTAGTAGTATTCAGGCCGTGGGGCCTAGTAGGAGGCATTTTTTTGTTTTTTTGTTTTCTTTACTTATTGTTGCTATATTTATTTATTTTCCAGTTTTTTCCTTTTGTTTTCTGCATTATTTATTTTCTTTTGTTTTTTGCTTTATTTTTTAATTGTTTTTGCTTTTAGTTTTAGGAAAATTATAAACTTTCTGTTAGTGCCATTAGTTTTCAAATTTGAAAACACTTTTTTTGTTTTTTTGTTTTCTTTCTTGCTTTATTTATTTTATTTTGTTTCTACTTACAACAAAATACTTATTGTTGTTTTTTTCTTTTGTTTTCTGCATTATTTAATTTCTTTTGTTTTTTGCTTTATTTTTTAATTGTTTTTGCTTTTAGTTTTAG
>NC_041385.1:860397826-860416841 GCF_002162155.2 Triticum dicoccoides | reverse complement strand
GGAAAATTATAAACTTTCTGTTAGTGCCATTAGTTTTCAAATTTGAAAACACTTTTTTTGTTTTTTGTTTTCTTTCTTGCTTTATTTATTTTATTTTGTTTCTACTTACAACAAAATACTTATTGTTGTTTTTTTCTTTTGTTTTCTGCATTATTTATTTTCTTTTGTTTTTTGCTTTATTTTTTAATTGTGTTTTGCTTTTAGTTTTAGGAAAATTATAAACTTTCTGTTGGTGCCATAAGTTTTCAAATTTGAAAACACTTGTTTTGTTTTCTTTTTTGCTTTATTTATTTTATTTTGTTTCTACTTACAACAAAATACTTATTGTTGCTATTTTTAATTATTACGAGGGCCGAACCATAAGACATTAAAGCATTTCAAATGAACTCTGAAAAAGTTGAAAGTTGGCATGGTATCATAAATTGACCCACATAGCATGTGCATGTACAAAACGGACAAGGATATCATACTCGTCAGTTACAAAGTTGGCATGGTATCATCATAATAGTTGCGGGAGAAAGTCTTCACTTTTTCTTCGCTTGTGTCATTTGCTTATTGCGCCGTAACCATGGATAATCTTCATCGTTTATCAGGATGCTGGGGTCAGCCTTGACTTTGAAGGGAGGAATTTCATGAAACTTTTCATAATCTTCAGACATGTCTGTCATGTCCTCCACTCCCACGATGTCCCTTTTTCCTGAAAGAACTATGTGGCGCTTTGGCTCATCGTATGATGTATTCGCTTCCTTATCTTTTCTCTTTCTCGGTCTGGTAGACATGTCCTTCACATAGATAACCTGTGCCACATCATTGGCTAGGACGAACAGTTCGTTAGTGTACCCAAGCTTTTTCATATCCACTGTTGTAATTCCGTACTGTGGGTCTACCTGTACCCCGCCTCCTGACAGATTGACCTATTTGCACTTAAACAAAGGGACCTTAAAATCTACTCCGTAGTCAAGTTCCCATATGTCCACTATGTAACCATAATATGTGTCCTTTCCCATCTCGGTTGTTGCATCAAAGCGGACACCGCTGTTTTGGTTGGTGCTCTTTTGATCTTGGTCAATCGTGTAAAATGTATTCCCATTTATCTCGTATCCTTTCCAAATCAATACAGTCAAAGATGGTCCCCTGGACAACAAGTACAGCTCATCACAAACAGTGTTGTCACCTCTGATACGTGCTTCCAACCAACTGCTGAAAGTCCTGATGTGTTCACATGTAATCCAGTCGTCGCACTACTCCGGGTGTTTGGAGCGCAGACTGTTCTTGTGTTCATCGACATACGGGGTCACCAAGGTAGAGTTCTGTAGAACTGTGTAGTGTGCTTGAGACCAAGAATATCCGTCCCTGCATATTATTGAGTCCCTTCCAAGCGTGCCTTTTCCAGTCAGTCTCCCCTCATACCGCGATTTAGGGAGACCTATCTTCTTAAGGCCAGGAATGAAGTCAACACAAAACCCGATGACATCCTCTGTTTGATGGCCCATGGAGATGCTTCCTTCTGGCCTAGCACGGTTACGGACATATTTCTTTAGGACTCCCATGAACCTCTCAAAGGGGTACATATTGTGTAGAAATACGGGGCCCAGAATGACAATCTCATCAACTAGATGAACTAGGACGTGCGTCATGATATTGAACAAGGATGGTGGGAACACCAGCTCGAAACTGACAAGACATTGCACCACATCACTCCTTAGCCTTGGTATGATTTCTGGATCGATCACCTTTTGAGAGATTGCATTGAGGAATGCACATAGCTTCACAATGGCTAATCGGACGTTTTCCGGTAGAAGCCCCCTCAATGCAACCGGAAGCAGTTGCGTCATAATCACGTGGCAGTCATGAGACTTTAGGTTCTGAAACTTTTTCTCTGCCATATTTATTATTCCTTTTATATTAGACGAGAAGCCAGTCGGGACCTTCATACTAAACAGGCATTCAAAGAAGATTTCCTTCTCTTCTTTGGTAAGAGCATAGCTGGCAGGACCTTCATACTACTTTGGAGGCATGCCGTCTTTTTCGTGCAAACATTGTAGGTCCTCCCGTGCCTCAGCTATATCTTTTGTCTTCCCATACACGCCCAAGAAGCCTAGCAGATTCACGCAAAGGTTCTTCGTCACGTGCATCACGTCGATCGAAGAGCGGACCTCTAGGTCTTTCCAGTAGGGTAGGTCCCAAAATATAGATTTCTTCTTCCACATGGGTGCGTGTCCCCCAGCGTCACTCGAAACAGCTAGTGCGCTGGGACCCTTTCCAAAGATTACGTGTAAATCATTAACCATAGCAAGTACGTGATCACCGGTACGCATGGCGGGCTTCTTCCGGTGATCTGCCTCGCCTTTGAAATGCTTGCCTTTCTTTCGACATTGATGGTTGGTTGGAAGAAATCGACGATGGCCCAGGTACACATTCTTCCTGCAGCTTGCCAGGTATATACTATCGGTGTCAAGTAAACAGTGCGTGCATGCGTGGTATCCCTTGTTTGTCTGTCCTGAAAGGTTACTGAGAGCGGGCCAATCGTTGATGGTCACGAACAGCAACGCCTTTAGGTTAAATTCCTCCTATTTGTGCTCATCCCACGTACGTACACCGTTTCCATTCCACAGCTGTAAAAGTTCTTCAACTAATGGCCTTAGGTACACATCAATGTCATTGTCGGGTTGCTTAGGGCCTTGGATGAGAACTGGCATCATAATGAACTTCCGCTTCATGCACATCCAAGGAGGAAGGTTATACATACATAGAGTCACGGGCCAGGTGCTGTGATTGCTGCTCTGCTCCCCGAAAGGATTAATGCCATCCATGCTTAAAGCAAACCATATGTTCCTTGGCTCACTTGCAAACTCATCCCAGTACTTTCTCTCATTTTTTCTCCACTGCGACCCGTCAGCGGGTGCTCTCAACTTCCCGTCTTTCTTACGGTCCTCACTGTGCCATCGCATCAACTTGGCATGCTCTCTGTTTCTGAACAGACGTTTCAACCGTGGTATTATAGGAGCATACCACATCACCTTCGCAGGAACCCTCTTCCTGGGGGGCTCGCCGTCAACATCACCAGGGTCATCTCGTCTGATCTTATACCGTAATGCACCGCATACCGGGCATGCGTTCAGATCCTTGTACGCACCGCGGAAGAGGATCCAGTCATTAGGGCATGCATGTATCTTCTGCACCTCCAATCCTAGAGGGCATACGACCTTCTTTGCTGCGTATGTACTGTCGGGCAATTCGTTATCCTTTGGAAGCTTCTTCTTCAATATTTTCAGTAGCTTCTCAAATCTTTTGTAAGGCACAACATTCTCTGCCTTCCACTGCAGCAATTCCAGTACGGTACCGAGTTTTGTGTTGCCATCTTCGCAATTGGGGTACAACCCTTTTTTGTGGTCCTCTAACATGCGATCGAACTTCAGCTTCTCCTTTTGACTTTCGCATTGCATCCTTGCATCGACAATGACCCGGCGGAGATCATCATCATTGGGCACATCGTCTGGTTCCTCTTGATCTTCAGCAGCTTCGCCCGTTGCAGCATCATTGTGCACATCATCTGGTTCCTCTTGATCTTCAGTAGCATCACTGTATTCAGGGGGCACATAGTTGTCATCGCACTCTTCTTCTTCGCCGTTTTCCATCATAACCCCTATTTCTCCGTGCCTAGTCCAAACATTATAGTGTGGCATGAAACCCTTGTAAAGCAGGTGGGTGTGGAGGATTTTCCGGTCAGAGTAAGACTTCGTATTCCCAAATATAGGGCATGGACAACACATAAAACCATTCTGCTTGTTTGCCTCAGCCACTTCGAGAAAATCATGCACGCCCTTAATGTACTCAGAGGTGTGTCTTGAACCGTACATCCATTGCCGGTTCATCTGTGTGCATTAAATATAATTAAGTGTGTCAAAAATCATTACAGAACATCATGAATAGATAATTAAGTGACCAAATTAATAGAAGTTCATCATCACATTAAAACCAAAGTACATACATAGTTCTCATCTAACAACATAAAGCTCTGCAGAGCATCTAAATTAATTAAACCATACACTGAAACTATGTAAAACATTTCAATGCGAAAACAAATGCGATCATAATCGCAACCAATGTAACAACTGATCCAACGGCATAATGATACCAAGCCTCGGTATGAATGGCATATTTTTAATCTTTCTAATCTTCAAGCGCATTGCATCCATCTTGATCTTGTGATCATCGACGACATCCGCAACATGCAACTCCAATATCATCTTCTCCTCCTCAATTTTCTATTTTTTTCCTTCAACAAATTGTTTTCTTCTTCAACTAAATTTAACCTCTCGACAATAGGGTCGGTTGGAATTTCCGGTTCAACAACCTCCTAGATAAATAAAATCTATGTCACGTTGGTCGGCATAATTGTCATAAACAATAAATGAACCAATAGTTATGAAAAGATAATATATACCACATCTGAATCATAGACAGGACGAGGGCCGACGGGGGCGGATACCAAAACCATCGCACTATATAAGATGCAATAATAAAAGTAAGAAAATTATACAAGTATCTATATAAACATACAAGTAAGAGTTTTTATTCCTTTCAAAAATAAGATAAGAACAAGACGCTCACCACGGTGGTGCCGGCGACGAGATCGGCGCGGGCGATCGACGGCGGTGAAGACGGGGACGGGACGTGACAGACCGCTAAACCTAGACAAATATTGAGAAAAATGGAGCTTGGAGGTGGAGCTTGGAGAGGAGAAAGCTTAAGTAGTGTGGCTCGGGCATTCCATCGAACACCTCGAGTGCATAGGAGGTGAGCTAGAGCACCACAAAGCTCTCTCCTCGCCGGCCACGAAAAACAAAGCAGTGAGAGTGCTCTGCTCGCGGGGTATATATAGGCAATTAATTGGTCCCGGTTCGTGGCTTGAGCTGGGACTAAAGGGAAGCCTTTGGTCCTGGTTCAGGCCACCAACCGGGACAAATGGTGGTGGGCCAGGAGCAAGGCACATTGGTCCCGGTTCGTCCCACCAACCGGGACCAAAAGGTCCAGACGAACCGGGACCAATGGCCCACGTGGCCCGGCCGGCCCCCGGGGCTAACGGACCGGGTCCAATGCCCCCATTGGTCCCGGTTTTGGATTGAACCGGGACTAATGGGCTGACCCGGCCTGGACCAATGCCCCCTTTTCTACTAGTGTCGGGAAGTTCCTGCCGGATTAGGTAGGCTAGGAATGGTTCCATCCACGGGGCAATTACTGCCAGTATTTCGTGGGCTGAATCTGTTATTTCATTGGCTGAGCCACCGATTGTGTCAGAATGTTCTGCGCTAGGTGATGCAGTTGGTTCCGGATTGTTATTTCCGGACTCCTCTTCCCATAATACGGATGGCTTAAAGAGCCGCTCCAGGAAGATGTTTGGAGGGACGGCGTCGCGTTTTGCGCCGATGCGTGCCAACACATCTGCTGCCTGGTTATTATCCCGGGCTACATGGTGGAATTCGAGTCCTTCGAACCGGGCTGACATTTTTAGGACAGCGCTTCGGTAGGCTGCCATTTTCGGATCCTTGTCGTCAAAGTCTCCATTTACTTGGGATATTGCGAGGTTTGAATCCCCGCGCACCTCTAGGCGTTGAATACCCATGGAGATTGCCATCCGGAGGCCATGTAGAAGGGCCTCGTATTCGGCTGCGTTGTTGGAGTCCGTGTACATTATTTGAAGCACGTATTGGACTGTGTCTCCGGTTGGGGACATCAAGACGACGCCAGCTCCCAAGCCAGCCAACATTTTGGAGTCGTCGAAATGCATGATCCAATTGGAGTATGTGTCGTACTCTTTAGGGAGTTCGGCTTCGGTCCATTCGGTGATGAAGTCAGCCAGAACTTGCGACTTGATAGCTCATCGTATTTGAGATAAATCGCTTATGTTTGGGTGGGCGGGTGGAATTAAGTTCGGAACCCCGCCCAATCTGAGGCTCAAAGGCCAAGAAGCTTCGGATTTGGAAGCTTGGTTTGTTGGATGCTTTTCAGTATTTGATTGGCGTCCGTCCCTCCACGGGAATCCGGCATGGAGGGATCGGGAATCCGGACATAGTTGGTTTTCAACATAGAAGAAGAGTCGCCACATTGTTCCTCTACCACAACAACGTGGTGGGTAGCCTGGGGAGAATTAATTTCTCACAGACCAGTTTTAAGCCCAATCTGATCGTAGTCGGTAGCGACTCCCAGGGCGGCGATGCGATCCAAGAGCTCGTTTACGGAGGAGAGCTCCATCGGATCTAGCTACTCGGCGAATTCCGAGCTGACGTGAAGATCGCTTTTGATGACCTGAGAGGTCATCGTCCGAGCGGTGGCCGAACAGGCGGTCATAAGAAAACCACCTAGCCGGATAGTTTGGCCGGCGGCCAAGGCTCCCTTGACGACGACGCCGTCTTTAAAGACGAGAAAAGGCATCCTTCCTGATCGCGACGGCACAGAGGAACTCTCAATGAAAGCACCAATGTCGGTGTCAAAACCGGCGGATCTCGGGTAGGGGGTCCCGAACTGTGCGTCTAGGCGGGTGGTAACAGGAGACAAGGGACACGATGTTTTACCCAGGTTCGGGCCCTCTTGATGGAGGTAAAACCCTACGTCCTGCTTGATTAATATTGGTGATGTGTGTTACAAGAGTAGATCTACCACGAGATCAAGGAGGCTAAACCCTAGAAGCTAGCCTATGGTATGATTGTCGTTCGTCCTACGAACTAAAGTCATCCGGTTTATATAGACACCGGAGAGGGCTAGGGTTACACAGAGTCGGTTAGAATTGTAGGAGATCTACATATCCGTATCGCCAAGCTTGCCTTCCACGCCAAGGAAAGTCCCATCCGGACACGGGACGAAGTCTTCAATCTTGTATCTTCGTAGTCTTGGAGTCCGGCCGATGATAATAGTTCGGCTATCCGGACACCCCCTAGTCCAGGACTCCCTTAGAGATGATAAATAGAGAAAGAACAACTTCTTTGGCAGGCAATAGGAATAATCTATACGTACCTTAGAACTTGGATCCTGCACGATGGACGGGTGGTCTTATTTACTTTGATTAACATTTGAAATTTATGGGGAGTCTGTAATTAGTATATCAATGAAAGATGAGGTTTCACCATGAGTTTTCTGCAAATCCACGGGAATAAGAAATATTTTCATTACAGAACGGCTACGTTATTTAAGTTAAGTAAAACTCCAATAATGCTAACTCATTTAGAAACTGTAGAGCACAAACTAAGTACATGTGGCTTCATATTGTCATGAGACGTGACCTGCTATATAAAGTATATTTTATCGCCAATACAGTACTGGATTATTCTTCCATGCAAGTAGGCCATGTACCAAAGTCAGAAGAATTTTAATTTTGAATAAATGAAGCATAGTAGTAAAATCATGGAAGAATCAGCCAGAAAACACAGATAACATCATCTGCATTACAATAGGAAATAGATTTTTGCTTCAATTTTTACAGTAGAGGTGATGTTTTTATCTATATTCTGTGATCTTGAAGCATTCCTTGAGATTTCTGCACCATCTTGGAATATAAGGAGCAACATTTATGAAGATCTTATCATTTATATGGGTCCAAATATTCCAGCATCTAATAATCACTCTACCAAGCCCACTTTACTTTAGAAGGGAATCAATAGCAAGTATTGCTTCATTATAAAACAAATTTTCTATCTCTTGCAGCCAAAAAAAAAAATTACCCTCTTTGTCTTTGCTGGGGTCTTCAAAAGGACAGAGCTACTAAAACAAGAAAGAGTTGTTGGTAGCAGGATTGTGATTGACAGGCGGTGGAAGCCGGCGGACTCCATGGAGCATCCCATCTTTCCATCTTCCAAGTGGGGAATACGTGAATTTAGTCTCGAGTTAGAACTTAGAATCCACCAGCAATAATTATCAAAAGCAAACTGTATTGTAGAGTTGCAGTCCTGAACATGAGAGAAATATAGATCAGATACATATCAAATTAATATCATCACTGCAGGCGAAGAAGGTGAATTACCAATCTTCGATGGTCCGGAAAACAACTCACATCCAGGCCATGGTCGACAATGTTGTATGGGTATGGAGCCCCAACGTGCCATCGTCTATAATTTGGGAATACCTAAAGGATCAGTACTGCTTTCATCCAATCTTCCAGCATACCGAAAAAGGCACCACATGTGCAGAGATTTAAGCTCCATCTTAAGTGCATGCTCGAAGAGCAGACCGGCTACCCTCATCCCTGCGACCATGGACATGCAGTCTCTATGGACCATGGACATGCAGTATTTGGCTTGAATAAACACATTGATAATATCTTAGTAACCCATGTTTTTTTGAAAAACTGCTACTGGTATTTTACGGTTAGGCATTATTTAGTAATACAATATAATATGAATACAGACTCCTTGAATAATAGATTGGTTTTAGAAAAAAAAAACTTATTTGAATAAGAAATCACAAATCCGGCCATGGATGCCTGCAATCTATTTCTGTACTATTCTTGCAAAATAGTACAGCTCATAGAAAAACTGTAATTTAAATTACTCTGGTGCATATGGTACTACCATGGCATAACCTAAATGTATAAAATATTAGCGCATGCATAGTTTTTTATAACCAAATTGTACCTTTAGTAGTAGAGGTTTTGGAATATCGAAAGTATGGTTTACCCAAGAAAAACAAACTAAATATCTCGCTTCGCAGTACATGCGTTGCACCTAAATATCTAAGCTAAATTCTCCTAAGAAGGGAGTGTAAAATAATCTAGGTGGACAAGCTATCAACAGCTCTAGTAATGCATGGAGCATCATTATCTAGTTATTCTATCTATACAATCAAGCAGGCAGTAAAAAGGAGAAATTTTGCAGTACATACAATTTGATATCATGAAATTTTATAATCTAAGAGACAATAATTTTATAATTTAAGAGACTGCAGTATATGTGTGTTGTAGTATGAACTATGACATAAAAGGGAATCGAGAACCTCTTATTCCAGCATCATCGCTTGTCTGTTCTAAAGCATCTGGAAAGGGAACAACATGAACGTATTTCATGACCATAATTCATAGCCAGACAAATCCACGGTGGTGTCTAAGCTTCACCTCTGGGATAATCGTGCTAAGGATTCCCAAAAGCCACACTGCAACAACAGAGTATAAAATTCTACTCTGCCTTCTAATTTAAGTGTTTCTCCCTTGTCCGCAAATATAAAACTTCAATTATTCGCATATGCCCTGAACCTTATGTACTCATTATTTCAATGCTCAGGTCAGCAAAATACCTGTAGTTCCTCTAAAGAAATTTTTGAATGGGTGACAATAGTTACAGCAATGTTGTCCTTGAGATCAATACTTGCCATATAAATAAACCTATAGACTGTAAAATTTAAACAGTGATACATACCGACAATAACTCTTTAGTCCATGCGAGAGACTGAGTGCAACTTCATGCTAGTAGATGTGAAGAGTTGAATGTATTATTGCAGTGCTCCTTGCCAAATGAGATGTAACTCTTCTAGTTGAACATTCAGACAAAGGGGACATGCTATAGATAACACATGTCAGTCCTTTGTACATTTCTGGACAACATAAACAAAAAGCAAATCACAAACTGGGAGACTGAATAATGTATAATTTCTAAAATATTTTTTCAGCATCTGCATTCTGACTTGCATTTATAAAGTGCACATACTGATAGTTGTGCTTCTAAAATCGTTCAAGCAAGAATCATCTAGGATAAGATCTGTTACTAATAATTTTGCTTAAAGAGCGGTAATCAAGCCGAGATTGGACTTCCAACTAACATGTAGCATGATTGCATAGCCTCATAAAAGCCCTTTGCTTCTTCGCACATGAAGACTACTTTGTTACACTTACAGGACAAAATGGCATGGTTGTAGCACATATGTGTATGGAAGATAGCAAGGGAAGATGCATGCACATCAGAATAGAAATAAAAGAAACAACCTTAAATAAATTCAGAGATATATAGTAGTTGTTTCTGCCTGTTTCTGAATCAAACAATGGAGAAATGCCAGGGTGTGTTGAGTTTGACACGAGGATGCTCTGTCATTCTTGGTTTCTCCTTACTACATCGGAGAGCTTCTATTTGTTTCAGAAAAAAATAATGTGGACGCATCAAGGTCTGTTGAGATTGATGCGTGTCTCTTCCAAAGCACGTAGTGGGACACGCCGGGGTGCGAATACCCTCGTGACTCCAAGCTGCAGCAGCTCGACGTCATGGCTGGTCCTCGGACCTTGGATGGAGACCATCTCCTCTCCCACACCACCTGTGGCACCGTCGTCATCTCGAGCTCGCCAGGGCTGTTGTGGCTCCTTTTTTCTTCTCCCAGGAGCTCGCCAGGTTGAGCTCGCGCACATCAGATGCAACACACACACACACCACTTGCTATTTAAAAGGCTAACTACAGAAACAACATCACATTTTTAGTACATGGCTGACCATGTCAATCTGAAGAAACTGAGATTTTTTTTGATAAAATGAAGAAACTGAGATGATGTGACAATACCTATCGAGCACGACCAAGGTTACCTGAGTTCGCACGGGTGCCGACCTCGAATTTCAGCAGGTCGGCGGCGCGACGATGGGCTTGTCAGGCGCCTTCAAACCTGCGTCATAGACCTCCTCGGCGTTGGTTCAAGGAGGCGTCATCGTCCATTTCCGTGACAGCGAGGCAGAGGTATTTGGGCAGCCAAACGGGGAGAGCGCCGCGTCGAGTTACCATCGGAGACAGAGGCGGCTTAGCCGGGGCGGCCGCGCGCTGGGGTGGCACAACGATGCATCTATGGACATGGAAAAGGGGAAGACACGAATGGAAGAGCCGGATCCGGTTGTGCTGTGGCGGCGCGAATCAGCAGCGGAGGTAATCTGTACTGGACGGCAGCACCGACGGTGCAAGAAGGAGATGCGAGATGGGGAGAAGGGGAGAGGCGAGCGAGAGAGACAACCTCGCCGCCTCCCGGCGCCGGTGACCTGCCGGCGAGCCGCCGTCCTTTCCCTACCTACTCCTCCTAGCCAGGCTCACCTTCCCGCAGCGCCCTAGGAAGCCCAACCCGTCCGCGCCCGTCTTCCTCGGCCCCGAGCGCCTCCTCCTCGCCGCGCACATCATGTGGGTTCCTCGTCGGCGCCGCGCTCCCGGCGCTCTACATCCTCGACGGCCTCCAGTCCGGGGACACCACGCGGATCGCCGCCGAGAGTGAGAGAGAAGGTGGGGGCCGAGCGACGCCGGGATCGGGGGAGCAGATGGGGGGCGGGCGGCGCCGGGAGCCGGGGAGGAGGTCGGGGGATGGCGGCACCGAGTGGCGGCGAAGGGATCTAGCGGTGGTGGTGAGGGGACGAAGGGCGGCGACGGCGAACGAGGGCACAGAGTTGGGCGACTGTTTCTCGCTCGAGGGCAAGAGACCTCGGTCGTACGTGCGGGTGGTTGGTTTGTGATTTTTTCGCTGGTTAATTTTCGCCGGTTTATTTTTGCTGGTTTGTTTTCGTTCGTGGCAGATGGGTGCGATGGGAGGTTAGGCGCGTGGGGCGGGTGTGGGACTCGATCGTGGGGTTTTCCTTGGTTTTCCGCGGCTGAGTGGGAGGTGGGAGGAAGTACCAAAGAAGTACCAAAAAAGACCGGGTGAGGTGGGACGAAAATAAAACCCGAAACGTGACCTACCAACTGAGACATTAGGAGTAGAGATACATTTCAAAACGAACCTAATGATACTAATTTAGTGCCATAAATGTTGCTATTTTTTTCAAAAAAGTTGGTCAAAGTTTCAAAACTTTGACTTAGGACAAAACTAGATGTACATTTATTCGCGGACGGAGGGAGTATGGAATTAATTATGAGCCGACCTTGTTAGGCTCGGGCAGAATCACCAATGCGATTCTTCGTAAAGATGATGTGTATCCAGCGTAGTAAATAGCCAAATCAACAATTACATGGCACTAACAGTACACGACTTCTTTTGGAGTACAAACTAATAACATAGATAGATAGAGGAACATGAATGGTTCAGTGCCATCACACGCTTCCAACCGAGCAAATTAAGAGGCATGCAAGCTAGAGCAAAGTAAGTATGGATCATTTGCATTGTAAAGTCAATTCTTTTCGTTATCCCAATACAGAATCAGCGATGCAATTCCTCACAAACATGACCTGAATCAAACGTAGTAAATAGCCGAACCAAAAATTACATGGTACTAATATTAATATGGAAATGTTAACGCCCACACGTGTGGGCGTTGACCATCTCGACCACACGCATGCATCACCGTCCAGTACTATATGCACGAATCTTGACACAATCTGGCTGATTTTCTGTGCCACGTAGGACAAGACGTGTGTGTGGTGTGTGACATAGTTCGTCCACACATCCGTTTTACCACACGGAGGGCCCGGTGTGTGGGCGTTTAGCAGTTCACCCACACACCAGTTTTCAGTCACGCACAAGGGCTGGTGTGTGGGCATTTGCCATCTCGCCCACACGCCCGTCTCCTCTCTCACACGTAAGCTGCTAGTTGCCATGTGTTTTTGCAGCGCACATGGCAACTGCCTCTAGTGTGCTTTATAAGCAGGTGGCAACTCTCTTTTTTTACCTGAGTTGCCATGTGTTTTTGCAGGGTACATGGCAACTGCCTAGATTGCACGTAAGCAGATGGCAACTGTCTTTCACCGAGTTGTCATGTGTTTTTGCATGGTACATGGCAACTGCCCCAACGTGCACGTACATGGCAACTGCCCTAACGTGCACGTAAGCAGATGGTAACTCTTCCTTTTTACATGGCAACTGCCCTAGCATGCTTGTGAGCACATGGCAACTCTCTCAACTGCCTAGTGTTAGTATGTGACAACTCCTAAAGTTATGAAATCATGGCAACTACATTAGATCAGACCATACATG
Source organism: Triticum dicoccoides (assembly GCF_002162155.2). Lineage (NCBI taxonomy): Eukaryota > Viridiplantae > Streptophyta > Magnoliopsida > Poales > Poaceae > Triticum > Triticum dicoccoides. The sequence goes on along the minus strand of NC_041385.1, from coordinate 860,403,931 downwards.
GCAACTGCAGTTGAGCAACCATGGCAACTGCATTTATCCGACATGGCAACCGTAGTTCAGCGATATGGCAACTGCAGATAAACGAATATGGACGAGGGTCTGGACAATGGCAACTGCCGGCGCGCGGTGGGCGTCACGCGTCACGTGCAGGACCAGAAGGGTACGAGGCCTGACATACGGGGGTGTGGGCATTATCAACTTCGCCCACATGCACGCGTGTGAGAGGGTTCAGGAGGGGAAAAAAGATATGTGTGGGCATTAGTTGTTTTGCCCACACGTAGGTGTGTGGGCTGGTTGCTGTCCATGCCACACGAGGCGTGTGGCACAACTATCCGATACACCACACGTGTGGCAGTTATCGGGACCCTATTAATATGTAGCAAACACGACTTCTTTCGTGTACAAACTAATGACATAGATAGATAGGGCAACACGGATGGTTTGGTAACATAGGTAGCTCCTGGCCATAACTTATGCAGCAAATTGACACATTATGTGTAGATAGATAGATGCAATTTTGTTCATAGAGCTAGCAAGCGCGTGGCCTGCTTCTCGTAGTCATACGGAGGAGCAACATCCAATGCGATTGCAGGTGCTGGCCCCCGCTTCTTGTCCGCCTCTTCTTGGATTGCCCTGGCCTCTTCCTCGATCTCGGCCAGGTCGGTGAAGTATGTCAAGGGCCTCGGTGCCCAAGACAGCAGGACCTCGACTACGTAGTTCGTAGTCGCGGTGGATAGGAGCGCTAGGGTTTTTGCCTGGCTGCTCTATGATGCGGGAGGGGAAGATAGAAGGAAATAACTTTATTGCTTATCCCTAAAGGGTGCTAACTATCTGATATATAAAGGCCCCATGGGCTAATAACAAACTAGAAACCTATACGAAATAAACTAGTCTAGGAACTAATGTGCCCGGATCAGGACTCCTGTCCAGCCTGCGCCTTGCCTGATGCGGCCGTCGGCTGCTCCTGGCCGCGCGGCCCACGTCTGTAAGACGTGCCCCACATGACATCTCTCCCCCCCTCGACGAGCAGCTCGTCCTCGAGCTAAAAAGCGGGGTAGCGCTCGACGAAACTGTCAAGATCCTCCCATGTAGCTGACGAAGCTGCTTCACCCTTCCAGTGGACGAGTAGCTGGCGAACGCCGCGTGCTAGGCGCGCACGAGTCACGCGCTCTGGTTCTGGAACAGCCGCCCCGTTGTGGATCGAAGGCAATCCCGGCGGTGTAGTTGGAGGAATGCCGAAGAACTTCTTGAGGAGGCCCTCGTGGAACACGTCATGGAGGCGCGAGCGTGCCGGAAGCTCAAGACGGTATGCCACGTCGTTGATCACTTCTGAAATGCGGTACGGCCCATAGAATCGTGGCTTGAGCTTGCCCCTGGTTGGCAAGTTGAGAGAGGACGCGGCGCGCTGTCGAAGGCGAAGCCAAACCCAATCGCCCACCTCATGCCGAATGTCCCGATGACGTATGTCGTAGTAGGACTTATAGACCGCCTGTGCCTGTTGTAGACGATAGCGGACGTCCTCGATAAGTTCGTCGCGCTCAGCCATGCTCCTGGCCACTGCAGCCACCCGTGTGTCGCCGGGCTCATAAGAGCGAATAGTGGGAGGGTCACGGCCATACACAAGCTTGAACGGAGTCTCTTGGGTTGCTGTCTGGTAGGCGGTGTTGTATATGTACTCAGCCCAGGGAAGCCACCGGAGCCACTGCTTGGGACGATCCCCGGTAAGACACCGTAAATACATCACAATGATCTTGTTAGCAGCCTCCGTTTGACCATCCGACTGTGGGTGAAATGCTGACGTCATGTGCAGCTTTGTCCCCGTGAGGCGCATGAGCTCTCGCCAAAAAGCGGAGGTGAAGACGGGGTCACGGTCAGAGACCATGGACTGCGGCACGCCATGGAGACGAACAACCTCAGCGAAGAACACCTGTGCCACTGACTCTGCCGTGTATGGGTGGGCTAACGCCACAAAATGGCAATACTTGCTGAAGCGATCCACCACGGTGAGGATGACAGACTTTCCGCCTACTCGAGGAAGCGCTTCCACGAAGTCGATGCCGATGTCAGTCCACACGCCCGTGGGTACCGGCAGCGGCAGTAGCAGCCCAGCGGGGTGCAAGTGCTCGGACTTGTACCGCTGGCAAGTACCGCAAGTGCGGATGTACTCCTGCACCGTCTTGCGAAGGTTAGGTGCGTGGAAATCGCGGCGGAGACGATGCAATGTGCGCAGGACGCCTTCATGCCCATCATCGTGCACGGCACTGAGAATCTCCTGGAGTAGCGGGGATGACGGCGGAATGTAGAGGCGGCCGTTGAAAGTAACGAGGCCGTCGGAGAGCGCCCAAGGCTGTTGCCGCGCACCTGCCGTGATATCCTCCCGCAGTGCGACGAGCGCCGGATCAGTGGATGTCGCTTGCCGGAGGCGATTGATGAAGTCGAAACGAGGCCCTGAGACCGCCATGATCGTCGTCTCCTCCGTGTCACGGCGGGAAAGTGCATCCGCCACCGTGTTGGTACTACCTGCCTTGTACTCCACCCTAAAGTCGAATCCCAGGAGTTTGCCAACCCAATGATGCTGCGGGATGGTGGCCAAACGCTGGTCAAGCAGAAATTTGAGGCTGTAATGATCCGTTTTTACCACAAACTGACGCCCCCATAGGTACGGCCTCCAATGGCGAATCGCGAGCACCAGGCCGATGAGTTCCCGTTCATACGCTGCCAGGGAACGGTGACGTGGCGCGGCTGGCCGGCTAAAGAAAGCCACCGGGTGGTGGTCCTGAAGAAGGACGGCCCCGAAACCGTACGTCGATGCGTCACACTCGACGATGAACGGCCGTGTAAAATCCGGTAACGCGAGGACGGGAGCCGTGGTGATTGCCGTCTTGAGGGTGGTAAAAGCTGCTGCCGCCTCCGGCGACCAAGAGAAACCATCCTTGCGAAGGAGGGCCGTCAGGGGCGCGGCAACCACGCCAAAGTCCTTGACAAACTTGCGGTAGTACCCCGCAAGGCCGAGAAAGCCCCGAACCGCGCGCGCCGAGCGTGGTTGCGGCCAGTCCGCCACTGCCTGCACCTTTTCCGGATCCATGGCCACGCCTGCAGCGGAGATGGTGTGACCCAGGTATGCGATTGTTTCAACGGCGAACGTGCATTTGGAGCGCTTGACGAAGAGCCGGTGCTGGTGCAGGACCGTGAAGACGGTGCGCACATGTCGGAGATGGTCAGCCCATGTCTCGCTGAAAATGAGGATGTCGTCAAAGAAGACGAGAACAAAACGGCGCAGGTATGGCCGCAGCAGATCATTCATGAGGGCCTGGAACGTGGCCGGCGCGTTGCAGAGTCCGAACGGCATCACCAGAAACTCGTAGAGGCCGTCATGAGTACGGAAAGCTGTCTTCGGGATGTCCTCCGCACGCATCCGCACCTGGTGGTAGCCGGAACGTAAATCGAGCTTGGTGAAGAAACGAGCGTGCCGTAGCTCGTCGAGGAGTTCGTCCACCACCGGAATCGGGAACGCATTCTTGACAGTAATGGCGTTCAGGGCGCGATAATCGATGCAGAAGCGCCAGGACCCGTCGGCCTTGCGGACCAGCAGTACCGGGGACGAGAATGCGGAACAACTCGCACGGATGATACCTTGGGCGAGCATGGCGGCGCACTGACGCTCCAGCTCGTCCTTGTGCGCGGACGGGTATCGATACGGACGGACGGCCACCGGGGCGGAACCAGGTAGCAGGGTGATGCCGTGATCGCGGCTGCGGGGCGGTGGCACGCCGGAGGGGTCGGCGAAGATGCCGTCGAACTCGGTGATGATGGCGTCCAGGAAGTCGCGGCCGCTGCATGATTTTAGGGCTGGCCCGTCCGGTCCTGCAATGCCGTGCCAGCACACCCGATGGCCCCGCCGCCAGAATGTCATGGAGAGGGCTCGGAAATCCCACAGGATCGGTCCGAGCGACGCCAGCCACTGCGTGCCCAGGACGATGTCGTAGCCCGCGAGCGGCAAGGCGAGGAAATCCTCCGCGAACTCCTCGTGGCCGATGCGGAAGGGCACGACGCGGTACGCGCCCTGGCACGGAACGCGCTCGCCGTTGGCCACCGTGACGCGCATCTTCTCTGTGGTGGGGGGCGGTAACGTAGCACGAGCGGCCGCCTCTTCGGCGATGAAGTTGTGGGTGGAGCCTGAATCGATCAGGGCGAGGAGGGAGACACCTCCGAGAGGAATCTGCATCTGCATGGTTTCACTCGTGCGCACGCCGGCGATCGCGTGGAGCGAGATTTGAGGGTCGGCCCGCGATGCATCACCAGTGGCGGAGGCCGCGTCGTCGTCGTCGTCGTCCGGCGCTAAGTCGAGGAGAAAGATGCGCTGGCACACGCGGTTGTGGCCCCTGCCAAACTTCTCGTTACAGTTGAAGCAAAGGCCCAGGCGACGGCGTTCCTCCATCTCTGTCTGGGAGAGACGCTTGATTGGGCGTCCGTCCGGCAGATTGTGGCCCTGCTGAGGTGCGGCTGGTGGGGCCGGAGCGGGGGGCGCGAGGCGTGGTCCTGGTGTCGGCAGGATGCCCTTCTGTGGAAAACGCACCGGTGGCGCGGCGGAAAGCGCGCACTGGTCGCGCAGCTCCAATTTGCGGGCGAGGCTCATGGCGACGGCGAGGGACTGTGGGTTATGGATCTCCACGTCGAGGCTGAGGGGTGGCTGGAGTCCCGCGGTGAAGATCTGCACTTTCTGTGTCTCGGATAAGGTGCCTGCCCGGGGAAGGAGTGCCTCAAACCGCTCCTGAAAGTCGACGACGGACGTCGTGCGTTTGCACGCCATTAGTTCGCCCAGCGGGTTAGCGCGCCACGGAGGTGTGCCCTCGTCGCGCTGGACCTGCATATACCATAGTTGGGCAGGACCCTCGAGATTGTAGGACGCCATCCACACCTTCTCCTCCTCGGCGATCCGTTGTTGATGGAAGAAGGACTCGCATCTGTTGATGAAGGCGAGCGGATCAGACTTGCCGTCGAACTTGGGGAAGTCCATCTTCTGGAACCTGGGCGGCCGATCATTGTGGTGCTGCCCATCATGGGCGGCGGCAGCGCTAGACGAAGAGGAGGACTTGTCCTTCTGGAGTGCGGTGACGGACGACTGCAGGGACATCACCGTGGCCGTCAAGGCCTCGATCATCTTAGCCAGATCCGCGGTGGTCGGTTCTGCCATGCCGGAAGTGACCGAGGCGGCAGCGGATTGTGGCGATGTCGGGGAGCTGGGCGCGGACACAGGGGGGAAAGCGGCCGGCGGATGGAGCGTGGACGAGGAGGAGGATCGCCTGGAACCTGATACCAAGTTGTCAAGGGCCTCGGTGCCCAAGACAGCAGGACCTCGACTACGTAGTTCGTAGTCGCGGTGGATAGGAGCGCTAGGGTTTTTGCCTGGCTGCTCTATGATGCGGGAGGGGAAGATAGAAGGAAATAACTTTATTGCTTATCCCTAAAGGGTGCTAACTATCTGATATATAAAGGCCCCATGGGCTAATAACAAACTAGAAACCTATACGAAATAAACTAGTCTAGGAACTAATGTGCCCGGATCAGGACTCCTGTCCAGCCTGCGCCTTGCCTGATGCGGCCGTCGGCTGCTCCTGGCCGCGCGGCCCACGTCTGTAAGACGTGCCCCACATGACAAAATAGTTGTCGTCGACCTCCACGTAGCCCTTGTCAAACCACTCGTCGCGGACCTCGGCCTGGTACTGCAGGAAGTCGTGGTGGATCCTCTTGTGAAGGACGGCGGCCTCCCTGTGGGTCCGCCTTAGATCCTCGAGCCACTCCTCCGTGACGCCGAGGATCTCCGCCATGTTGTCGCGCAGGAGGTAGGAGGGCATCTCTAGGTCGTGGAACTCCTCTATCGGCATGGCCAGGATGGAACTCACGTACACGTCGGGAAGCCGTTGCTTCCTGCTGGTTGTTGTCTCTGTTTCAGCGGCGCACTGGACGTCCGTCTTGATCGCCTCAACCGCCCCATGCTGCTGAGGAGCAGAACCCACCTCGCCGGAACCCTCCTTGTCGGCCATTGATCCTCGACCCCGGTGCAGTTTCCGGTATTGATCGATTGGGTGGAAGGATCGATCTCGC
>NC_041385.1:860371026-860397558 GCF_002162155.2 Triticum dicoccoides | reverse complement strand
ATCTCGCTAGATGTTATTACTATATATAAACAAAAAACCCTTGACGTACACGGGGGGAGGAATCGGACCCAAACTCAACAACTGACCGGACACGGCTACAACTGGGCCAGCTCACCCCTCTTTGTGATGCGCTTGTTTTTCTTTTTGTGAGTTGCTCTTGTTTTCGTCTTTCTTATTTTCTTTTTTTTCCGAGGGAAAACATAGTTTTATTCCATATTCAGAGAGTCAAAAGATTCTCAATACATGGTGGTCTTGATTCTTTCTTGTGTCTTTCTTATTCCAAAACAAATGTGTGGTGGGAATCAATCTGTGGTTGGATGGTTAGAGGGACTGTGGTATCCCCAGCCCACCAGGGTTCAAGTCCTGGCGATGCACATTTAATGGGAGGAGACAGGGCCGTCTCCAGGAATTTGGGGCCCCGGTGTGAATAGTAAAATGGGGCCCCAAAAAACATATAATAATTCAAGCATAATCACTTAAGTATATAATTTTAATTTATGTTATTCCATACAATGTTTAGAAAATTCTCAAGTATCAATGCAAAATATACTAAAACCAATATACTAACCTCATGCTCTATTGAAAAGTTTTATCGGTCTTGTGTTCCTTGAAATGAAGTCTTCATAATTAATGTTCACCATCACATCATTTGAGAGAATTCTATTAAATGATAATGACAAAAACCTTCTAGAGAACTTGTCATAAGGACCATGCTCCATATCTTCTCTTTTAGGACACTTTTGCAGCAAAATATCAATCTTTTTTGGATCAAGTCTATCCCAATTTCTAGGATCAAATATACCAGGCCAAACGTAATTATTCATGTCATGCGTTTAGGGTCATGATCTTCATCAGCAATATTGCCATCATTACCTTCGCCAATTTCTGTAGCGGTAGCCTCAACCTCTACCTCTTCTGCATTTTCACCATGACCGTGATCACCTTCATAAATTTCTGCAGCGACATCATGCACCTCTCTACATCATCATCATGACCATCATCAATATTAGCGTCAACAGTTCGATTTTCAGAATTAGATTGGGGTTCTTTCACAACAAATTTATCAAGAGCACCCCTTTGAGATTGAGCAACTTCTAGTTTCTATTACCTCTTACGCTTTAAGGCACCAGAATCATACTTTCTTATAGAACTAGAATGCACGATTCTTTCTGTTTATGAACCAAACAAAAATAATATCAATGCATTTGAACTGATGAACTCACATAAATTTTAGTCTTGTGCCTTGTATAGATAGTTAGAATCAGACAGAACCTTGATTTTGGACTTTGACGACTGGGCAGCAACTATTGATGATGGCCACAGTAGTGTATCAATGCATCTGAACTTCAACAACTAGACAAAAAATAGTTCCAAAACATATTAGTAAAATCTTAATACAACTTTGCATTTTGTATTAAAGTTAGAGAAAAGAGGAGGAGCGTAGGGGACAGGTTGTGGTTGGCCGTTGGCCTTCGGTTCGCCGGCACCGCGGCAATATCTTGCCGGCGCGGCGGCGTTCGACGCTTGCAAGTCCTGTGCAGTTCCGCTTCCGCCCGTCGCCTGGCTGCAAAGCGATCTCCGCCGGGCCGCCGATTCAGTAGTACCAAAAAGATCGATTGCACCGCATGCAGAGAAATCAGATGGAAAGCGAAGAGAGATTAGGGAATAGGGAATGGCAGAAGTCAACGTACACGTACTGCGCTGGGGCTGTCCTTTCGTCTATGATCGCTAGGATCGATCCACGCGAAGATGGGCAGCGCGTATAGCTCGAGGCCTTGAGCGGACCAGGCCTAGGATGGTCAAAATCGAGTGTTTTCAGCCTTCAGGTGACACAAGAGGCAGTACTGCCCAAAATTGAACTTTTTTTCAAGACTATGCATACACATATGTTGACCCTAATCAGGGGACCCTGGATTTTGGGGGCCCTATGCGAACGCACAGCTCGCACAGGCCCTTCAACGGCCCTGGGAGGAGACGTTCCCGTCGACGACGAGGTGCCTACGATGACTTCGTAAATTTCATGATGATATGCCGGCTCAGTCTTGCGAAGGTGCTCATAGGTGTGCATGTGTGCGTTCATAGAGGTGAGTCTATGCACGTGTATATGAGTGCCTGCGTTTGTAGTGTGTTAAAAAAACAAATGTGCCGTGAATTGTGTGTTGCAATTTGCAACGCTTCTTGTCTTTTTTTTCGCGAGAGAAATTTCCAATCTATTCATCAATCATGGCAGTACAGAGAACACAAGAGGTAATAAAAATTACAACCAGGTCTATGGACCACCTAGCGATGACTACAAGCACAACTCAGGTGTCTTGTTGGTTATGACTGTTAGTATTTTGTGTGGTGGTCTTGAGTTCGAATCATGTTGGGTGCTGATTTTTTAAATTTTAACTTTTAAAGTAAAACGTGAGTAAGTGGGCTAGCCCATGGCAGTGGTAGAAATGTAATGTATCAGCGCATACGAAGCAGAAGTGAAATGTTTTCAGTGTAGTCTTCCTCATGATGAGATCTTCACAACTAGATCATGCCAGGGTATAGTCCAAAAAGTACTTCTCAAAAGCAAGTTTTCGTGGTTCGAATATGCTTTTCTAGCTCAGGCCGATAAGTCGAAACTTATATGTCTGAAAACCATGTTTCTAGTATACACTTGCTTTCATACAATGAAACTACCGACTAAGAACCATCTTTTGGAATTTGGATGTCATTCATTGGTATTTTTGGAAAACAATTTTCTATTTGTTTTCAATGTTGTGTTACTTACTTTTCTCTATAAAACACTAGTTTGATGGTTGGCTCTGAATTTCTTGTGCAAAGGCAAAGCCCAGGTATATAATTGCTTCTGTGTCACTACAAACTTTAACCCTTGTATTGTTAGTACATTTCTTTGAAGTATTAGCAAACACTTGCCTTAAAAATTGCATATCGTAGCGTGTGCACCCCGACAGAAGCAATTCAATCATATGGAAGCAAATGTATAACAGAAAATTGCTCTTTGTGCCACAAAAATTCATAAAGAAATGTTGAAGGGGAACGTAATATAAAAAAATACCGTACTAAAGAACACACCCAGAAACACTATGAAGATGCAGGGGGTTGATCAATCTTTACCAACAAGAACATCGCCGAGAAGTAAATGTTGGTGAAGACGTGCAGGTTCCTTCAGCTGGGTTATGCATCCCAGTTGCGACAATTTTCTTCAATCTAGAATCTAACGTACTCCGAGATATGCATGCATAATGTATTAGTGATTTGACATCACTTTGCCATCCACAAATAGGGCAGCCGTAGGAATAGAGGTTGAAGCAACCTTACAACATGGAGAGAGAAATAGCACACATAGAGATGGAGGGTGCGGCCTTTGAGCAACTCTAGCAGACCCCGCATCCCGCCGGCCAGTAAAACGCGTTTGCAGTTCGTGCAAAACCACTTTTGCGGGCCGGCGCGGGCTGGCACAGATGCAGACCCCCAAACGGATCCGTAAAAAAGTATATTCGTGAAATATGCTTTTTTACGGGTCGGCTTCTGCGGGTTCTGCTCGGGCACCACCGCGACGAGCCGCAAACAGAAAAACTGCAAATCTCGCATTTGACATAGGGTTTGACAAACAAGTTCGAATTCAAACGACATAAACAGTTTGCGCGCAAATAAAAGCGAAGTTCATTACGCAAAAAAAGGGCATGCAAAAGGTTTGCGCCCATGTCCGGCATCATCTTGGGGGTCGATCTTCACTCCGCGTCATGGAGCCCATATTGAAGTTCATCGGCGAAAAATGAAAGGGAATCGCCGAGATCGAAGAGGCATACCTTGCGGCCATTTCGTCGAACACCTCGCTCGCGGGGGGAGCGGCACCGTTGAACGGCATTGCCGGAGCACCTCCTTGCGGGGGGTGGAGTAAGAGGTTGAAGAAGGTGGCTTCCTTTTAGCCGGAACCTTCCTCCGCTTAACGCCCGTGGTCTCGCCGTCATTCTCCGCCGCCGGCCGGGATCGCACTGCGGCGTTGGTGCCGGGAGCACGGGCCGTTGCGGCGGGGGCAGCTGGATTCCCGCTGTCGGTGTCAAAACCGGCGGATCTCGGGTAGGGGGTCCCGAACTGTGCGTCTAGGCGGATGGTAACAGGAGACGAGGGACACGATGTTTTTACCCAGGTTCGGGCCCTCTTGATGGAGGTAAAACCCTACGTCCTGCTTGATTAATATTGATGATGTGGGTTACAAGAGTAGATCTACCACGAGATCAAGGAGGCTAAACCCTAGAAGCTAGCCTATGGTATGATTGTTGTTCGTCCTATGGACTAAGGCCATCCGGTTTATATAGACACCGGAGAGGGCTAGAGTTACACAGAGTTGGTTACAAAGGTAGGAGATCTACATATCCGAATCGCCAAGCTTGCCTTCCACGCCAAGGAAAGTCCCATCCGGACACGGGACGAAGTCTTCAATCTTGTATCTTCATAGTATTGGAGTCCGGCCGATGATGATAGTTCGGCTATCCGGACACCCCCTAGTCCGGGACTCCCTCAGTAGCCCCCGAACCAGGCTTCAATAACGACGAATCCGGCGTGTATGTTGTCTTCGGCGTTTGCAAGGTGGGTTCCTCTTCACGCTCCATGTGTTTGCCGGATAGTGTCTGGTTGCTTCATAAATGCTGCGCTCCTTGGCTTCCGCGTCCAATAATGGTCTTCTTCTACGCGTCGCACGAATGCGAAAAGCCAGGGTATTTTTATGATTTACCCCCTAGCTGCGCAAATAAGCTGCCTATAAGAGAGGCGAGGATCCAGATACAAATCATATCATCATCCTTCCGCAAGCACTCATCGAGGCGCATCTGACACCAAACCCAATCCAACATGGACAGTCGACGCGGCTCCTCTTCTCGCGCTCCCAGCCCTAAGCCAGGAGATTGGAGGAGATGCTCAGTCCCGCACAGCAAGTTAGTGTCGCTCCAAGCAGAGGGATATCTTCCCCCGGCCTTCATGGTTCCGGTTCGAGCCGGACTGGCCACCTACAAAGGTGGGAAGCAGGCGGAGAGCGCCCCCAATCCCTCCAAAGGAGAGCGGGTGTGCTTCGTCTCCTACTTAATAAGGGGACTCGGATTTCCTATACATCCGTTTCTCCGGGGGCTCCTGGAGTTCTACGGACTCCAGCTTCATCACCTTACACCTGCCTCCATTTTGCACATCGCGGGCTTCGTAGCTCTACGTGAGTTGTTCTTGGTCATTGAGCCCCATTTTGCGCTGTGGGAGAGGCTTTTTTGCCTCGTACCCCGCTCTCACGAGGGGTCGATATATCAAGTGGGCGGAGCCGAAATATGGCGCATCGCCGGGACCGGATACCTGTCCGGGACCCCGAAGAAGACGTCCGAAGATTGGCCTTCAGAGTGGTTTTATATGGAGGACGCTCCTCTGCCGGATCCAGTCCGGATCGGCCTACCGCAGTTCAGCAACGCTCCCCTGAAGAAACGCCTAAGTTGGCGCCAACGGAGCCCTCGGCGAGAAGATGATAGTAGCGTCCATTACTTAATGGGCCGGATACGGCTGCTGGCCCATTCCGGATTAACCATAGTCGGAGTCATGGCCACATACATTATGCGTGGGGTGCAGCCGCTCCAATATAGGGGCCACCCCATGTGGGACTTCAACGGAGACGACGATGCCACCCGTCACGGCCGTATGGGACCTGGCTCGGCTGACGATCTGGTGAAGATCCTGTCCGGCTTGTACAAGGGGGAGAAGGAGGACTTCCTCCGCACAAATCCTCTGAACGGATTTTGCATGAACAACCCTCGGAGCTGGGTAAGCGGTCGCATGCATATCTGAACCGTGCCTTTAAAGGCAACTGTCTTATTGTATGATTTTGACACAGGAACTGCGTCGGGATGTGGAGGGCATAAAAAGCCCAGCCCCACAACCCGAAGACCCAGAAAGGTCCCTTGATCCGGCCTCCGAAGAGGATCCGGACTTAGCGGTGGAACTGATCGACGGGGTGTACCACCAGCTCAGCATAGATAATGCTTTAGTCGCCATTATGGCTGACTACCCCGGTTTGTGTCCGGCTTCCCCGGTGAGTACGACCGAAGTCCTGGCGCTGTTACTTCTTTGATGCTTAGTTCTGACCACCGTGCACCAATGGTGTTTGACAGGAAGCGCCTTTACGGCAGGAAGTCGAGCCCGCGGCGACCGGCCAACAAGGGTCAGTCCGGCCCAGCAGGCGGAAGAGGAGTGCGACGTGAACTAAAATGTCGCCGCAACGGTACGGAGCACCGCTATTTTTTAAGGGAAGGATTCCCAGGAGGTATATTAATGCTCATAACTTTTCCAGAAAGAGCGCTCGCCGGATAGTGTCCGGAGAGGTTGCCAATCAAGCCTCCACCAGCCATGCTCCAACGCATGGCCCGGAAGGGGAGGCGAATACAAGGCATGAGTCGGACGCTCCTCCGACGGAGGATGCCGACAGGCTGTCCGCCACCCTGTCTGAGGTGGAGAGCGCCATGAATCACAGGCGTCGCCGGACAGTTCTTCGTGACGCGTGTTTCTCCCCGGAGGCGTTAAATGCCTTTGATGCGGGAAACGCGCACCTCCGTGCCGCTCAAGATGGGTTAACCAGAGCCACGGAGCAGTATGTGAAAGACATACGTGTAAGTAATTTTAATAGTTATATATGCCAGTAGCCCCCGAGACTTAAAACGGTTAAAATAACTGATTTAAGGATCAATTTTTATGCAGGATCTTACGGAGAAGAATACCCATCTGTCCCAGGAGCTCCAAGAGTGCAAGGCCCAACTTGAGGCCGCACTGGCCGCCACAGGGGGAGCCACAGAGACCCCCGCTAGTAAGATGTACTTTGAAAAGATAATTACTTAACAAACTGCGGCGTGAATCTGACAATAATATTGCAGAGGGCGCCGGACTAGATCCGGACAAGCAACAGCTACTGCGTCAACTAAAGGCTGGCGAGAGGGTGCTTATGAAGGTGCAGCAGGAGAGAAACAAGCTCCAAGATGCCCACACCCAGCTAGGAGAAGAGCTGAAAGGTGTTCGGGCCCAGCTGTCTGGCTCCTTGAAGGAGACTCAGCGACTTCGTCGCGGCATTTATAGTAAGTGCTTGAGAAAATTCCTTTGAAAAGAAGAATTCGGCGAGGAAGTCGTTTGACAGAAATATGTCTTTAGGTGTGCTCACAGATTGCCCTGCGGAGGAAATGCCTGGGTCAACAGGTGACCAACTTCCCGAGCTGGTGCAATTGTTCGAACGTGTTCGGCAGGCGATGAGTGGCGTCGTTCAGGCTTTATGGCCATCCGTCTCCCTACCCGAGGGCCTTGGTGAGCTTGCTGAGAAGCTCCAGGGAGCACGGCGACGCCTCCGTTTGTGGAAGATATCGGCCTACCGTCAGGGCGCCAGGGAGGCCTGGGCCATGGTGAAGACGCGCTACCCGAAGGCTGACCCAAACCACATGGCCGAGGTCGGACCTGCGGGGCCTGATGGGAAGGAGATCCCTGTGAGCTTGAAGTATGGCCAAGTAGAACTGGCCGCGAAATATTCCCAACAGGACTGTAAATTAGACAGCCTGTTAGATGGGATTGAGGAGGAGTACAATCAGTCGGTTTGACGATGTAATTTGAAATGACATGTAAGATGCCTTCTAGCTGGATTGTAGATCGTTTGTCTTTGCAGACCGTTTCGCTTCAACCTCGGGACCCAACAGTCCGGAGTGTGTCCGAATACCCCTACGGTTATAAAAGAACCGGGGCATGCACGGAGACAAGGCGTCGGGGTCATAATTGCTTTATCAGACAAGTGCCCAACTAGTTATGTTATATTACATGGTTAGTAAGAAACATCTTCCAGGGAGAATAGTTCGTTAAGGGTTCCTTTCCCTAGGAGGCATGCCCTAAGGTGCAATGCCGGACTGCGAAAATAGCAGAAAAAGCATCTGGGGGCTTATAAATAAGTAAGTAATAAATCATCTTTCAAGTCACCGACCGAATATTCTCTTAAGAACGCTAGCTTTCGGCTTCACCCAGTCTGAGGTACACATCTGGCTGACCCAGCAGTAACAATCGCAGAGGTGCTCCCTTTACCTCCTAGCCGAACAATCGGGAATGTAGGGGTAAGCACAGGAGCCAGGCAACCCAGCTTGGCCAAAACTTAAGTCATATCGATGCATATAATGGTGAATAAAAGGTACATGCGGAAGTATGACACATGTATTGGGCGTGAAGCCCATATTAATAAGCTTCTGGTAAAGAAGCCCCCAGGTATAATGAGTGCTAGGAGCACATCAAGTGTGTGCGAACAAAGCGCAAACCAGCCTATAAAAGGTATTGAAAAAAAGTGGGAAGAAGGAGGGGGACAAGAGACAGTAAAAAATATAAAAATGTGGACGGGGGAGTGAGACGAACTCTGAGTCCGGCGTTTAGGCGTAGAATCTTCGGAGACGGGCTGCGTTCCATGGGTTTGGCTCGAGTCGGTTGTCAGATGCTTTACGTAGACGGTATGCTCCGCCGGTCAGGACTTGGTCGATGATGAAGGGACCTTCCCACTTGGGCTTAAGTTTGTCCTTTTTCTTGTCCGGGAGGCGTAGAACGAGTTCGCCGACATTGTAAGTTTTGGCCCGTACTTCTCTGCTTTGATATCTTCGAGCCTGCTGCTGATAGAATGCGGAACGAGCCTTTGCCACGTCCCGCTCCTCCTCTAAGGCGTCCAAACTGTCCTGCCGATCCAACTCGGCTTCTCTTTCTTCGTACATGCGCACATGAGGTGAGTCATGAATTATATCGCAAGGCAGAACTGCCTCTGCGCCATACACCATGAAAAATGGTGTGAATCCAGTAGTTCGGTTTGGCGTGGTCCGCAGCCCCCAGAGTACAGAGTCGAGCTCCTCTACCCAGTGCGTGTTAGATTCCTTGAGGGACCGCACTAGTCTGGGTTTGATGCCGCTCATGATTAGACCATTTGCTCGCTCGACTTGACCGTTAGTTTGGGGGTGATAGACTGAAGCATAATCGAGCTTGATGCCCATGTTTTTGCACCAGAGTTTAACCTCGTCGGCAGTGAAGTTCGTGCTGTTATCAGTGATGATGCTGTGGGGGACGCCGAAACGGTGTACTACCCCGGATAGGAAGTCTATCAACGGTCCGGATTCTGCCGTTTTAACCGGCTTGGCCTCAATCCATTTGGTGAATTTGTCCACCATGACCAATAAGTATTTGTGCTTGTGGGCTCCCCCTTTAAGGGGTCCAACCATGTCAAGCCCCCAGACCGCAAACGGTCAGGTAATGGGTATAGTTTTGAGGGCGGTGGGTGGCATGTGGCTCTGATTAGCAAAGAGCTGGCAACCGACGCATCGTTGGACTAAGTCATGAGCATCTGCCCGGGCTGTCGACCAATAAAATCCTGTACGGAAGGCCTTGCCTACGAGTGCCCGGGCTGCAGCGTGGTGCCCGCCGAGTCCGGCGTGAATTTCAGCCAGGAGATTCCGCCCCTCCTCTTCGGAGATACACCTTTGAAGGACTCCGGTTGTGCTTTTCTTATAAAGTTCTCCCTCATGGACCTTGTAGGCTTTAGATCGCCGAACTATGCAGCAGGCCTCATTTTGGTCTTCGGGAAGTTCCTGCTGAATTAAATAGGCTAGGAATGGTTTTGTCCACGAGGCAATTACTGACATTATTTCGTGAGCTGAAGGTGTTATTTCGTTGGCTGAGCCGCCGATTGTGTCAGAATGGTCTGAGTTCGGTGATGCAGCTGGCTCCGGATTGTTATTTCCGAACTCCTCTTCCCATAACACGGATGGCTTGAAGAGCCGTTCCAGGAAGATGTTTGGAGGGACGGCGTCTCGTGTCGCGCCGATGCGTGCTAACACGTCTGCTGCCTGGTTATTATCCCGGGCTACATGGTGGAATTCGAGTCCTTCGAACCGAGCTGACATTTTTAGGACGGCGTTGCAGTAAGCTGCCCTTTTTGGATCTTTGGCATCAAAGTCTCCATTTACTTGGGGTATTGCGAGGTTTGAATCCCCGCGCACCTCTAGGCGTTGAATGCCCATGGAGGTTGCCATCCGGAGGCCATGTAGAAGGGCCTCGTATTCGGCTGCGTTATTGGAGTCCATGTACATTATTTGAAGTACGTATTGGATTGTGTCTCCAGTTGGGGACGTCAGGACGACGCCAGCCCCCAAGCCAGCCAACATTTTGGATCCGTCGAAATGCATGATCCAATTGGAGTATGCGCCGTACTCTTTAGGGAGTTCGGCTTCGGTCCATTCGGCGACGAAGTCGGCCAGAACCTGCGACTTTATAGCTCGCCGTGGTTTATAGGTTATGTCAAATGGTAAGAGCTCAATAGCCCATTTTGCAATCCTGCCCGTTGCGTCGCGATTGTTTATAATATCGTTGAGAGGTACTTCGGAGGCCACCGTTATGGAACACTCTTGAAAGTAGTGTCGCAGCTTCCGGGATGCCATGAACACCGCATATGCTATCTTTTGATAATGTGGGTACCGGGACTTGCATGGAGTTAGAACAGTGGATACGTAGTACACTGGTTTTTGAAGAGGGAATCTGTGCCCTTCTGTCTCTCGCTCGACGACGAGTACCGCGCTGACAACTTGATGTGTTGCTGCGATATATAATAACATAGGTTCGCCTAGGTTGGGCGCGGCCAGGACCGGATTTGTTGCCAGTATGGCCTTTATTTCTTCGAGTCCGGCTGTGGCAGCATCCGTCCATTCGAAATGTTCGGTGCGCCGGAGGAGGCGGTAGAGGGGCAGAGCCTTTTCTCCCAAACGGGAGATGAAGCGACTTAAGGCCGCTACGCATCCGGTTAGTTTTTGTATTTGCTTGAGGTCTTTTGGAATATCCAATTGTGACAGAGCTCGGATTTTGGCCGGGTTTGCTTCAATTCCTCTACCGGATACGATGAAGCCCAAGAGCTTTCCGGCTGGTACGCCGAAGACGCATTTTTCCAGATTGAGCTTAATGTCATATGCTCGGAGGTTGTCGAATGTCACCCTCAAGTCTTCTACGAGAGTTTCGACGTGTTTGGTCTTGACGACCACATTGTCTACGTATGCCTCTACTGTTTTGCCTATCTGGGTAGCCAGACATGTTTGAATCCTGCGCTGATATGTTGCGCCGGCGTTTTTGAGTCCGAAGGGCATTGTGTTGAAGCAGAATGGCCCATATGGAGTAATGAATGCCGTTGCGGCCTGGTCTTTCTCCGCCATCTTAATTTGATGGTATCCGGAGTATGCGTCGAGGAAGCACAATGAATCATGCCCTGCGGTAGCATCGATGATTTGGTCGATGCGAGGGAGGGGGAAAGGGTCCTTTGGACAGGCCTTGTTAAGGTCTTTAAAATCGACGCAGAGGCGCCAGGATTTGTCCTTTTTTGGTACCATTACTAGATTGGCTAGCCAGTCCGGATGTTTTATATCTCTGATGAATCCGGCTTCTAAGAGTTTGGCTAGCTCTTCTCCCATTGCCTGTCTTTTGGGTTCGAAAAATTGCCGGAGAGCTTGTTTGACCGGCTTGAATCCTTTTAGGATGTTTAGGCTGTGCTCTGCCAGCCTGCGTGGGATTCCTGGCATGTCTAAAGGGTGCCAGGAAAAAATGTCCCAATTTTCCCGAAGGAATTCTCGTAGTGCGGCTTCGACATCAGGACTTAATTGTGCCCCAATGGAGGCCGTCTTTGTGGGGTCCGTTGGATGGACCTGAAATTTGACTATTTCATCTGCTGGTTTAAAAGAGGTGGACTTGGACCTCTTATCGAGTATCACATCGTCCCTGTCCACCGTGGAGCGCAGCGTAGTTAGTTCCTCTACCGCTAGGGCTTCGGACAATGCCTCTAGGGCCAGTGCGGCAGTCTTATTTTCAGCGCGGAGTGCTGTATCTGGATCGCTGACAAGAGTGATTATCCCATTGGGTCCGGGCATTTTGAGCTTCATGTACCCATAGTGGGGTATAGCTTGAAAGATTGTGAATGCCTCTCGCCCTAACAAAGCGTGATATCCGCTGCCGAATGGGGCCACTTGGAACGTGACCTCCTCGGACCTGTAATTGTCCGGTGAGCCGAACACTACGTCTAGTGTGATTTTTCCTGTGCAGCGTACTTCTCGACTAGGGATTATCCCTCTGAAGGTTGTGCTGCTTTGCTCGATGCGGCTCCAGTCAATATCCATTTTTTGAAGGGTTTCCTCGTAGATGAGGTTTAATCCTCTGCCGCCATCCATGAGTACCTTGGTAAGGCGAAAGCCGTCCACTATCGGACTGAGGACCAATGCGGCTGGTGCTCTAGCTGTTCGGAATTTAGGTTCGTCGCTGGCGTTGAAGGTGATAGCCGTGTCACTCCATGGATTTGCTGTTGCTACTTGGTAGACTTCGGCGAGGTTGCGGATTGTTTGTTTTCGCATGTTATTTGATGCGAAAGTCTCGAAGACTGTTAATACCGTACCGGTACTGCTGGGCTGGTTGCCCGGGGCTAAAAAGCCTTCGCCACTTTTGGCCACCTGTCGTAGTATCCAACATGATCGAAGGCTATGTGTTGGAGTGGCGCCCTCCGTACTGTGGATTTTGCAGGGTCCATTGAGCCAGCCCTCCAGTACGGTTCCATGCCCTTTAGGGGGTCTTTGCTTTTTGGTTTTTAACCCAGGTGCTTGAGTATGGCGCACCCTTTTACTTCGGAGTAGGGTTGTGGTCAAGGCCGGACTGTCCCAAAACCTAGTTTCGGAGTTCCTGGCACTCTCTACCGCACAGTATTTTTGTACGATAGTCGCTAGGTCGATGAAGCGTGTAACTTCGCGACGACTTATGGCGTTCATGATTCCCTTGTCCGTGCAATTGTTGCAGAAAATTAAAATCGCGCTTTCTTCGCAGCAGTCCTTTATCATGTTCATAACCAGGAGGAATCTGGCCCAGTAATGATGTACTGTTTCATCGGGCTCTTGCCGTATTCGAGATAGATCTCTTATGTTTGGGTGGGCGGGTGGAATCGAGTTCGGAACCCCGCCCGATCTGAGGCCCAAAGGCCAAGAAGTTTCCGGATTTGGAAGCTTGACTTGCTGGATGCTTTCCAACAAATCTAGTCCGATGCCTGACTCTAAGTTCAGTATTTGATTAGAGTCCGTCCCTTCGCGGGAATCCGGCTTGGAGGGATCGGGAATCCGGACATAGTTGGTTTTCAACGTAGAAGAAGGGTTGCCGCATTGTTCCTCTACCACGACAACATGGTGGGTGGCCTGAGGAGAGTTAATCTCTCTCAGATCGGGTTTAAGCCCAATCTGATCGCAGTCTGTAGCGACTCCCAGGGCGGCGATGCGATCCAAGAGCTCGTTTACAGAGGAGAGCTCAATCAGATCTAACTGCTCGGCGAATTCCGAGTTGACGTGAAGATCGCTTTTGATGACCTGAGAGGTCATCGTCGGAGCGGTGGCCGAACAGGCGGTCATAAGAAAACCACCTAGCCCGACAGTTTGGCCGGCGGCCAAAGCACTCTTGACGACGGTGCCGTCTTTAAAGACGGGAGAATGTATCCTTCCTGATCGCGACGGCACAGAGGAACTCTCAATGAAAGCACCAATGCCGGTGTCAAAACCGGCGGATCTCGGGTAGGGGGTCCCGAACTGTGCGTCTAGGCGGATGGTAACAGGAGACAAGGGACACGATGTTTTTACCCAGGTTCGGGCCCTCTTGATGGAGGTAAAACCCTACGTCCTGCTTGATTAATATTGATGATGTGGGTTACAAGAGTAGATCTACCACGAGATCAAGGAGGCTAAACCCTAGAAGCTAGCCTATGGTATGATTGTTGTTCGTCCTATGGACTAAGGCCATCCGGTTTATATAGACACCGGAGAGGGCTAGGGTTACACAGAGTCGGTTACAAAGATAGGAGATCTACATATCCGTATCGCCAAGCTTGCCTTCCACGCCAAGGAAAGTCCCATCCGGACACGGGACGAAGTCTTCAATCTTGTATCTTCATAGTCTTGGAGTCCGGCCGATGATGATAGTTCGGCTATCCGGACACCCCCTAGTCCGGGACTCCCTCACCCGCCCTGCACGACCATGTTGCCCTGCCTCTTGTGGGCCGGCGCAGCGTGTGCTTGCGCGACGGCGGCGGGGGCAACATGGCCGACGACGAGATCCACCCGAGGGGTAGGAGCATGCATGACCTCGACGGTGACGGGGGACAGCATGGGGTCGTCCATGGCGGCGAGGAACGGCTGGGGAGGAGGAACCGGAGCTTGCGGAGGGGTGGGGAAAATGATGGCGGAGGGTGCGGGGTGCGGGAAAGGGCGCGCGGAAATGTCCCTCCCGCTAAATCTCACGCCGGATAGGGGTTCAGCTCGGGTCGACCTCCCAACCTATGAAGATAGAGGTTGGAGGAGAAGATTTGGCGCGCCCCGCAAAAAGTTTGCGTGCCGGGGCAGGATGCGGGGTCTGATCGTGCGGATTTTCCGGCCCCGACCCGCAATTTGGCGGTTATTTTGCAGGCCGGGGCGGTATGCGGGGTCTGCTAGAGTTGCTCTTGCAAACTCCTGGGTCTTTAGGGGTTGTCCCTCCCCGCTATTTATAGATGGCCAAGAGGGGGATCGGCTTGGAGGAGGGCTAGCCACAATGGCCGGCACACTAAAGGTAGGAAGATCCTCCGGGTACCCTCCCCCTCCCCTCCCCCACTCCGCCTATGATAACTTGACTGGAAGATGTCTATTACCCTTGTTGGGCTCCATGGTGTGTGAGTTTGTAACACACAGGAAGTTCTCCCTCAGTGAGAAACAAAGATACCCCCGATGTAAATGTATTACACCATTAGTCACTGCAGTGGATTACTTGCAACACTGAAGCCATATAGGTAGGTGGCTCTTGAATGTGCTACTAGGTCTCATCGGCGAGCTATGTTACCTTCATATGTACAGTTGCCATGGTGTATGTATAGGTATTATGGGTTATATACAATTACATAGTATCATAAAAACAATTTGCCAACGGAATAATTTTGTATTTACATGGTCATTTTCTATATAACAACATGGCAAGTTTAGAATTTTTGTCCACGACAACAGTGGCGGAGCTACAGGAAAAAGGCTGGGCGGGCCGGACTAAGGAATTACACATAGTACTTGTACTTAAGGCCCAAATTTCATCTCATCCTTCCCCATTTTCGGCTGGGCTGGGCGGGCCACGGTCCATTCGGCCTTGCCTAAGCTCCGCCAGTGCACGACAACTATACATTCTCTAATTTTCCATGTGAACTATACCTTTTGTGTATATAAATTTGTCGGGTAACCATTAGAAAATTCCCAGAAGTTTCCATCTTATATATAACAAAAATCCTAATTTTCCATGCGACTATTTACATTTTCTTTAAATAGACCGTGCTTTAGAAATTTTAATTTTTCTAACTTATGCCATGTGACCATGGCACACCGTTTTTTTTATAAATTCGTTACGATTTGAAGAAGATTTTTCATGTATTATTATGGAACTCTACCACTGCAATGTTTTCCTTCTATATGATAGCAAATCAAAAGCAATGGCCTTTTAACGCCTAATTATATTTTATTTTATTTTTTTGAGTCTAAACACACTCGCTTTATTGATCAATGATGTTCATAGGAATACAATTCAGGTCTGGGGGGTTTAAGAGCCACACATGGCGCCCCGGGTCCAGACCAAAAGCGTGCTTAGCAAGGCTATGGGCCTCTTGATTTGATCCTCTACCTTCAAAGATGAAGGCACAACTCCGAAAAAGAGTAGTAGTCTCTCTAATCTCCTTCACAATGCTCGCATTCATTCCTCCAGTGCCAAGGTTTATGTCCTGAACAGCGTTTTTGCAGTCTGAAGCAATCTCCACATGAGTTAATGACATGTCCAACGCCAGAGCCATTGCTTCACGACACGCCAGAGTCTCTAGAGTTGTTGGATCGGTAATCCCAACACTCCTGATCACTGATGATCCCATGTACTTACCACTCTCGTCTCTACATATAGCGTTGTAGGATCCCTCGTCGTTCGCTCTGTTGACCGCCCCGTTAACTCTTATTTTTGCAAAACCATGAGGAGGCCGGATCCATCTAGCCCGGTTTCTGGGAATAGCCACCGGGCGGGTCGTCTCCTGTGGTTTACAATCAGCCAGCTCTCTGAGGTATTTGGTGACAAACATGTGTGTGGCCATTGGGCTCTCGAAGATATTTTCATGGAGTGCTTGCCGTCTCGCAAACCAGATGCCAAGAGTGTGACCAAAACCTGAGTGAACACCTCAACGGGGAGAGCCTCAATCAGAGCGAAAATCCACCTCTTGGCATCCGGTTCCGTGGTTTCTTCCAAGGCTTGGAATGTCTCCATAGGTTGAAGCGCTCAAACGGCCCTGGCAGCATTACAGTGGAGCAGTGAGTGCTACCATGAATCAGCGGCTCCGCAGATACCACAAGTGTCCACCGTTGACATATTCCGATGGTGGAGGAGATCGGCTGTAGGGATGGACTGTTGTGCCAGTCGCCGTAGAAACATTTTAACCTTCGAAGGGACTGCAATCTTCCAAAGCTTTGTCCATTGTTTCTGTTCTGCTTCCGAGTTGGATGTGTCTGCTCTACCTTCCAACCATGCTTCCCAGCTATGTTTCATAGTGACCATCATTCTGTATGCCGAGCGAACCAAGAAAATCCCATTCTTCTCATATGTCCATGACCAGAAGTCCTCTATATGTCTGGTGCACAACGCTATGGAGAGGATGACCGCAGCATCAACTGGTAAAAACACTTCTTGGATAGTAGTCCGATCCCAGCTGGCATCCGGTAAGATCGACTCCCCTACAAGATGTGGGGGGTTTGGGATTCTGCTTGTGATCGGACGCATGTTATGAGGTCGAGGGAGCCAGTTGTGTTGCCAAATTTGTGTTGTTTGGCCATCACCAATGCGACCAACCAGGCCCTGTGTCATGGTGTCACGCCCTTCGAGGATAGCTCGCCACACCTGCGAGGGTGCCGATCCAAGTTCAGCATGCAAAAAGTCACTCGAAGGAAAGTATTTGGCTCGTAGGATTTGTGCACTGAGTGACGTAGAGTCTGTCAAAATTCTCGAAGCTTGTCTGGCAAGTAAGGCGAGGTTGAAGAGATCGATATCGCGAAACCCTAGCCCTCCGCAAGCCTTGGGTCTGGTCATGGTGCTCCAAGACACCCAGCTTGGCTTTCTTTTTCCTTCCTTACTTCCCCACCAAAACTTGCGAAGCAACGAGTTTAGGTGCTCGCAAAGGCCACGAGGAAGCTTGAAACAAGACATGGAGAACACTGGAACTGCTTGTGCAACAGATTTTATAAGTATTTCCTTCCCTCTGGCAGACAAGATTTTCTCCATCCACCCCTTGATTTTATTCCACACACACGATCTTTGAGGAACTTGAAGGCGCCATTCTTACTGTTACCTACATCAGAGGGCAAACCCAGGTACCTCTCCGATAAGGATTCGTTGGTGATGTTCAAGGCATCCTTCACCTCCTGCTTCAAATGGTTAGGACACCCTTTGCTAAAAAACACTGAGGACTTAGACAAATTCACACGTTGTCCCGACACCATGCATTAGCGATCAAGCAAGGATGACAACTCATTTGCTCCATCAACATTGGCCTTAACAAAAAACATGCTATCATCGGCAAAAAGCAAGTGGCTTACCGGCGGGGCCGTTGGAGCTACTTGTATTCCTCTAAGGTGCGATGATTCATTTGTAGTTTTTAAGAGGCACGAAAGGCCCTCCCCTACTATCAAGAACAAATATGGAGAAATGGGGTCCCCCTGACGGATCCCTCTTGAAGGCATGAATTCATCAAGCTTTGTACCATTAAAAAGGACAGAAAACTTTACCGAGCTCACTATTCTCATGACCAAAGAGTACCCACGTTGGTGCAAACCCCAGCTTGAGCATTATAGCCTCCAAATATTCCCACTCAACTCTGTCATAAGATTTCATCATGTCCAGCTTGACTGCGCAGAATCTATTCCTTTGAGCTTTGTTTCTCTTCATGAAGTGCAAGCATTCATAAGCAGTAATAATATTATCTGTTATCAGCCTTCCCGGAACAAAGGCTGACTGCTCCTTGGATATGATTTCTGGTAGTATAACTTTGAGCCTGTTGGACAGAACCTTGGAGGCAATCTTGTAAAGCACATTACAGAGGCTAATTGGCCTAAATTGAGTAAGCTGGGTTGGGTCCTTTACCTTATGTATTAGGACAAGTATGGTTTCGCTAATCACCTCCGAGCTTTCCTCACCCCGTAATATGCGCAACAACACATCTATTACTTCGGTCCCACAAAGAGCCCAATGCCTTTGGAAAAAGTGTGTCGGGTATCCATCGGGGCCTGGAGCTTTAGTGGGGTACATCTGGAATAATGTGGTTTTCACCTCCTCGGCCGTGTACGGTGCTAGCAGACCCTCATTCATCTCTAGAGTCACCTTGGACGGGACCGACTGAAGTACTTCTTCAACCCCAGATGTGCCTTCCGCCATAAACAGACTCTTGTAAAAAGAGTTCGTCAGGCTCGTCATCTCAGAGGGATCATGCGTCGTTGAGCCATCTTCCTGCGTCAGCATTTTGATTTGGTTCTTCCGGCGTCTCATACTTGCTCTGCGCTGGAAGCACTTGGTGTTTTTGTCCCTGTCCGTGAGCCAGACGGCTCTCGACCTCTGTCGGTGTAAAATTTCCTCCATGTGATACAACTCCACAAGCTTATCTAAAATTTTGGCCTCTGCATGTGAAGGCGCCACTCTCTGGGGGTCATTCTGCAAATTTTCTAGTTCTCTTCGCAGTTTTTTGATTTCCTTGGTGAATTGACCTATCGTCGCCCCGCTCCACTGTGTCAAGGAGACCGGCAGGTTCTGCAGCTTCTTATTTAAATCAGCGACCGTGCCGGCTCCCGGCTCTCCTATCCACAAATGATAAAGAGCATCCTTGTACTCTGCATGCTTTTCCCAATACAACTCATACCTGAATATTTTCTTATTATTTTGCATGGTGGTCCGGGGCTCCAACCGGAACCTGATCGACGCGTGATCCGATGTTGCTGCTGTCTCGTGGAAGAGCGTTGCATGGGGAAACAGCGTGATCCAATCATTACTGGCCACAGCACGATCGAGACAAACCCGACAGTAGGCCCCTCCTGACGTTTTCTTTTCAAAAGTTCAAGGTCTCCCTTGGTAGCCCAAGTCCTCAAGCGCACACACGTCCAGCGCGTCTCTGTACCCGGCCATCTGAGCTTGTCTTCTCTGTGCCGCTCCAACATGCTCATGCGCATATAACACTTCGTTAAAATCACCCAGACACATCCAAGGTAAGGAGCTTGTTGCAACCATGGATTTTAGAGTATCCCAAGTTTTGTATCTTTCTCCCACTTGAGCTTCGCCATACACACACGTGAGACGCCAATATGGGCTATTAAGTGAACTAACAGTGGCATCAATGCGATACTCTGAATAACCTGAAACATTTATTTTTATTGCATCATTCCAAAACAAACCGAGGCCACCACTACGGCCCGAGCTACTAGCAGCATAAGAGTGAGTAAACTCTAATGTATCAGAAAGGTTCTCGACCCGTGCTTTAGATATTTGAGTCTCCGATATGCATAGCACGGCTGGGGCAAACTGCTTCGTTAGGTCATGAAGCTCTCGGACTGTCGCGGCTTTGCCCGCACCACGACAATTCCAGCATAAGATATTCATTGTGTCCGGCGATCCTCCTCGCGGGAGGTCGCCGATCTTGCATCGTTGGGTTTGTCAAGTGCTCCACCTTTCTCATGGTAGCTTTGTCAGGGTTCGTGCAATGTCTCTTCGGGTCTTGTTTTGGCGGAGGGCTTGCAGGCACAGTAGAGATCAGAAGAGGAGGGGGGTCCTGTGAGGACTGCAGCTGAATTGGCGTAGCATCGCCCCGGGGATCATCTGGGAGTCGTTTGCGATTTCCATCCGCTTCCTGCATAACCAAATCAGGATCATTCATGTCATCCGATTCTTGTGCCTTGTTGTTTTGCCTCTCGCTGTGCCCAGAGCGGCCTCCACGCCGTCCTCCATGAAGGCCCCTGCCACGGCCCCCTCCTGGACCTGTACCAACATTCATGCTCCAGGACGCCCTAAGGTCCTTGAAGTACAGAGCGGAAGGAGGATGGATGTCATAGCCATGCTCCTTGTACACATGCCCTAGGTGCCCGTAGACCGCGCACCAGCCGGGGAGGCGCTCGTATCTCACGCGGTAGATCTGCCTTTTCCCGTCTCGGATCATGGACACAGCGTTTTTTAGAGGCTTGTGTACATTGATCTTTACCCACACGCGGTAGAAGTTGCCAGCAAAATCTTGCGTGATTGGCTCCGAGAACAAGACTTCGCCAACCCTTGCTGCAAGAGGATTAACAAGATGTGCATACAGGTCCAAAACATCATGGATTTGAATCCATATATTGATGGTGTCAAGGGCGACCTCCGTGGCTTTTGTGATTCCATCATATGGCTCGATCACCACCGCATTGCCTCTGAAATTCCACGGGCCATCCTGCATCACGCGTTCCCAATCACCTAAACAGAAAAATTGCATAGTATCGAGGTTATCATCCAAAGGGCGAAACTTCACATCATGGGCCAAGTCCCAGGCAGCATGCATGTTCTTGAAGAACCAATATTGACTGTATGGCTTGTCAATGTGAACCCTGGCCACCGCCATCTATCTCACAGCTGCTGGCGGGGCTTGCTTTTCATCAAAGACGACATCATCAAGGTCCTCCTCACGAAGCCCTAGTTCAGCCATCATCTTCTCCACTTTCGATGCGGTGTTTGACCCAGACGCCTCATCCGCCTTGGATCCCATCCCGCAGCCAATCTTGAACCCAACTCCGAAAAACAGATCGGACCTTGCGAACCAACCCTAACTCTCCTCTCTCTCCAAGGTGTCGATTAAGGTCGGGCAGCGATACCAGATCGCCCTGTGATCAGCCTAAACCAGCAATCAAGGGGGGTCGGAGGAGGGAAGCAAGGATCTCGATGGCGGCGATAAGAACACCCCCGGAAGGAACAACCCTGGCGCGAGGGAAAAGTGGGGTGTCTAACGCCTAATTATTTTGGCACCCCAATACACACACTGGCACTTCGAAGGCCCGACAGGCAGGTTTTATGCTTGTGTTTGGGCTATCGGGAAGGGGTGGAGTGGGAGGGGGCAAACCCTATTCGGCGCCTTAAGTGCCACTTAAAGGTCCTTTGGCAACTGGCGCACACCCCGCTCCACCTTGGGCTGGGCCCATCTTTTTTTTCTGTTTCACTAGTGTAAAATTTGAAAGTTCGGTAGGTTTTTCTTTGATGAATTTTTCTTCTGGGTGTTTTCCCATAACGAGTTTCGCCCGGTTCTCTCATTTTTCTCTATTTCTCTTCCTTTTATATTTTTCAAATGCGTGAATTGTTTTACGATTCTTGAACTTTTGTCCAATTCACAAACTGTTTCCTACATTAGCAAACTATTTACAAAATTACGCAATCCTTTCAGCTTTTGTTATCTTTTTTCCAAAAAAATAACTTTTTTAGATTACGGAGAAAACTAAAACCCGCGAACTTTTATTTTTAAATCTGTGATTTTTTTTTCCGAATTCCACACTTTTTTGAAATCAGAGAACTTTTCCAAAACCCATGAACCTTTTTTATAAATCTGTTAACTTTTTTCGAATCTGTGAAATTTCTTCGAATGCATGAACATTTCCAAACAACACGTTGTGTTGCACGCCCATCGGGTCCGTGAAATCCAACAACTCACGCGGTCGTATGTCCACAGTGTCATTCCGCTTGCGATACGATTGAATTGCACTGATTTATTTCCTAGTGTTGCATGCGAGTTCGTCGAAATCAGAAACGAATAAATCAGATCGCATTTTTGTGGAAAGTATTGATGCGTAGGATTGAACACTTGCCATGGTTGAGACAGGCCCGTCTACGCCTTCCAAATACTCGCCACGTTTCCATGTTCCAATATTTGCTCTCCTTCTATATATATAGACGCGCTTGCCAACAGGCCACAGCCACACCACGACTACGAGAGCTTGTTTCCATGGCGACGCCGATCTCGCCAATGGCCCTGGTGATGGCACTTCTGCTGGCCTCGCTTGTTTCGCTGTCCTCAGCGCACGACGGACACCACCACGCGCCGGCTGAAGCGCCGAGCCCTGGTCACCATCATCGTCATCACCATGGTCCGGCGTCGGCGCCTGCTCCCGCTCACGGTGACCACCACCATGTACACTACGCTCCAGCGCCGAGCCGTAGTCATCATCATCGTCATCACCATGGTCCGGTGGCAGCCCCTGCTCCCGCTCATGGAGACCACTACCATGGTCACAACGCTCCAGCGCCGAGCCCTAGTCATGGTCCGTCATTGGCGCCTGCTCCTGCTCACGATGGTCACCACGCTCCAGCGCCGAGCCCTAGTCATCATCATGGTCCGTCGTGGGCGCCTGCTCCCACTCAAGGTCACCACCACCATGGTCACGACGCTCCAGCGCCAAGCCCTAGTCACCATCATCATCATCACGGTCCATCCTCGTCGCCTGCTCCCTCTCACGATGGTCACCACGGTCCAGCGCCGACCCGTATTCACCATCATCGTCATCACCATGGTCCGGCATCAGCGCCTGCTCCCGCTCACGGTGAACACCACCATGGTCACCACGCTCCAGCGCTCTCGCCTGTCCACGTTGCCCCGGCTCACGCACCCAGCCAGCATTCCACAGCGCCGTCCCCTGCCCCAGCGCCTGGTCCGGCAAGTTCTTCTTCCCGCCTCACCGTCACCGGCGGAGTTGGTCTGCTCTCCACGGTCGCAGTGTCCGCCGTTTTGTTTCTTCTTTAGTTGATTGTCCTGTCATTTTGTAGCGTCCATGCTTGGTTGTAGATTACTAGGATGCCTGCAAGTTTCATCGACCCTTTTGTGTCGATGCTTAATTATCAATGGAATTTGTGTCGATGCTATTTTTTGGTTACACACCGTCCCTTTTTCCCCTTACAAAATGGCGTATAATATCCCAAGAGATAATGGTGGAATTCGAATTATTTGCAACATATCAAGGGTGTCACGGTGAAGCACGACATGTATGCATAGTACATTAGTCGGTCAAAAAAATTCCAACTACTCCAAATTTTAGTCAATATGCGTCAAAAAAAATCACTCAATGAATGCATGTTACAACAACAAATTGGAACAACTGCAGCCACGCATCTTTGCACGACATGAACTATGGCATAAAGTTAATTTGAGGAATGAACAAACACATTGCTTATGCTTATTCTGGAATAGTAATTCAGACCTTAAATATAGTTCTTATTCTCTTGTCACTGCCATGTATAAGACAAAACACATAACATTGGGGCTTGAATAGATCTGTATGTGAGGGATTTTGATGCATGGACAAGCAAAAAGTATGAAGTCCAACAAAGGAAATAATTATTGGCTTAGTATTGCACAGACATGTATTTTTAGAGAAAGAACAGGTTCACTTGGACCTGGTTGGAAGAGGGGGTAAGGAGATGGCACCAGCGGCATATGGTATGGCTGGGTCTGGCCGACATCACACCAACCATGGCGGAAGTCCCACCCAAAGAATGTCTTGTGAATGGCCGTCCTGGACCATCTCACATCTTGGAAATGGTGTGGTGTTACCGCCAGCTACATTGGATATTAACGATCTAACTATCCGGAGTTCGCCGAGGAAGCGTGGCCATTGTTGGAGCCTATCGACACTGGCAATCCATAACTATGACTCACTTGAGGTCAGAGGATGAAGGGGCTGCCGAACCCCTTGCGTACGGCGCGGTAGCATAGCATGGTCCAAACCCTCTTACGCTAGAATGTGGGGCATCACATATGGAGGGTCTGCATTGGCTTTTTTATGAAAAAGGAGCGTGGCTAGGGTTTTGAGAAAATATTTAAAAACTGAGATAAAAGTTTATAATTAAGATTGTTTCATTATATATAGAAGTAGAGTAGTTCATTCTCGATACATCTTTATTACTATTAAATGAGAGTATATGGTCGTGATGGTAGGTCGTGGTGTTGGTAAGTTGGTACATCCGCATCCCCGTTCTAAAATGCCATCTCACGAACAAAGGCGTGCTGACATGTGGCCCAATCCCCATACAACCTGATCTTTCGTGTTCTCCTCCCTCCTATGTTGCACCGACACTCGTTCCTCTCGGTGCCCTCATCGGCCTTGTTCCTATAAAGCTTCCAATTTGACACTGACACCTCGTCCCCTTACTAGGTGAACTCAGGGAAAGCACGGAGACAGGGCCGACACCTCATTGCTTTACAGCATGGAGCACTTTCTGTTTCTGCACCACCAGGACAATGAATAAGGCGTGTAGAGGATGGTGAATGGATGGCCCTGGAGGGGGCATGATGACCATGGATGGAGGATTTAAAATCCAGCTCCATATCTGTGTGATCTTCACCTGGGTTGTCGAGTGTATCGATGTTGTCATGGTTTGTGACGTGGGTCATGTAGTATGTGTGACACATGCGGACCATCAGCTTCCGATGGTTCATTGGAGGTGGAGGAGATGTCAAGAGGAGCCCAGGAGCAGGCGCCATGGACTACAATGAACACATGGATATGGTAACTCGACTCTCTAGCTTTCTTTCAATCCTCATCACACTTGTGCATGGGGGTGCGACTTCCGTCTAGTCGGGTGAATTGAAGTAGTAAACCCTATACAAATAGCTTGAGAACTTTGGCATACTTAGAGATGTCAAGTTCGCAATTTCACTTATGATAGTCTCTCTACCAATAGCTATCCTACCCTATGGTAATGTCCATGCAGAGATAAAGTAACCTCAGGAGGAGAGGGAAATAACTAGGGTTCTTGATGATGAAGGATGAAGATGCATTAATATTTGGCAAGTTTGATCAATGTAAATCTAAAATATGAATAAATTCCTATTTGCACATATTGTACATTTAAATCGTATGCATCATTCCTAATTGTACTTTATTAATGTGCTTATTGACTATTAGTTGTTAACTTGTTAGAGTGAAATCTTCCAGCATGGTAGTCGTAGAATCGACGTATTAATTTATTTCAATGGCTTGGTTAGTCCTAAATTCAAATAGTCCAGATAAACACACACTCACAGACAATCATTGCCAATCTATAAAAAGCAAATGAAAACATCATACGATCTACCTTCAAATGTCATATTAGAAGGATCGGACCGAGGTAAAAGACAAAGAACGAGAGAAACATTTGTCTTATTGCTGAGGTATGTGAAAAAATATGTGTGTCAACAAAAATAGCTAGAACCAACAGAGGAAGACTGAAGCAAGACAAATCAACTAGAGTGACACTGGTACATTGTCCCGTGTGAATGCATGATCATTCAGCTAGTGTTGATGTAACCACTCTTAATCAATAAAGCTTAGTAAAACAGTTGGTCGTACTTCCATTCCTATTGCAGGTAAAGAACCTCATTCTTTTTCTTCATCTATCTTCGATATTCACCTCTGATGCCTTCTACTAAACTTTTATAGTTCATTTTATCAACCTAGATTTTTTACTAATATTTTGTTTTACTAATATTTTGTTCTACGCTTCGCATTATTTAGCCACAATAATTTTCATATTCAAATTCAATTTATTTTGTTAAATAGTCCGAATGTATACTACAAAAGAACACACTTATGATAAAACCATATGTTTTAGAATAAATATGTTGGGATCATTCGTTTACAAGAGATTTGCAAAGAAACAAATAGTTTCAGAGCCCAAACAACTAAAAAATAACAAGATCACACACCCCCCACGTATCTATTTGTGACATTTGCATAATCATAGTGTGTTTGCTTATGTAGTAGCATGTGTTAATGTATATCTTAATATCGTTACTTAGTTGTAAGGTATCTCTAAAGTGGGGAGTCCAACATATAATTTGATAGAGGTTTCTAAAGTAGGATCGAGTGTAAGAATTATAAATTCTAGAGTATATGAAGTGTTCACATGGAGATTGTTATTGCTTTCTTGACATTCTTATAGTGGGTTTTCTGGTCAGCCCTCTGCAAACTGAGCACAACATGTTGCTGCCCTAAGTTCATTGTTATAGTTTTGCGAAAATGATATGGTCTTTGGAAGAGAAATATCTCTTCTATGATGAACATTATTCAACATGAAAATATTTTGTGGAGAGAGGATAAGGTAGGTGATTGAACCCTAGTCACTGCCACATCTACTCCCCATCTCACTGTAACCATGGCACGTCACAAGGCAAAGCCCGCGCGGCGGCGGGAAGGTCCGGTCGGGGTCTGGCCTGCTTGAGGAGGCGTTAGAAGGCTACGATGGGGTGGCGAATGGGATGTGTGCTCGAGTGGCGGTATTTGTCAGGCGGTGTTCAATGGTAGCATTGGTGATCTAGTGTGGCGATCTTCAACGGTGGTCTAGCCTGGCTAGGTCACCGGAGAAGAGGGAGGTGGTGTATGGTCATGGATGGAGGCGAGCTCGACACTAGCGTAGTGGCATGAGTGATTTTTTTCCAGGTTT
>NC_041385.1:860369458-860370822 GCF_002162155.2 Triticum dicoccoides | reverse complement strand
GTTTTGTTTTTGGCAGGGAGGCGGCGTCGTTGTTCCAATATAGGAATAGTGTTCTCCTTGCAATTTCCGTGTTTTGTTGGCGTGCTTATCCATGACAGAGGGAATGTGGAGTTGTGTCTCGGGTCAGTCTTATGTGACTGGGTTGATATGTCTGGATTTGACCGGCTTTCGTGGTCTTTGAGTTTCCACATGCCTTTATTGGCGTTTTCTTCTCCGGAGCTATGATTTGATTCGCATATCGCTATGGTTAGCCTCTCCTTGTCTCTTCATGACTTCTTGGTCGTTGCCTCTACAATCTTCTGGGTTAAAAAAAGTTTGATCCACCAAGGTGGAGGACCAGAAGCGGCATCGCGCTATGCTCACGACGCGCGCCAGAAGAAGACTTGGGTGCCCCCAAGGATTTGAATGTAATTTTATTTTTCTAGCATGCGTGTTGCGTGTGTGTGGGGCCTGATTTAGTTCTGTCAAGGATCATGTGAGAGTTCGAACATAGATTGCTACTAGCTCCTCGGTTTCAATAAGTTTGCTTCACCTAGACAAAGGGCTAGAGGTAGCAACGAGCTTTGTTTATGGCGTGCACAATTGGAACCATGAGCAAGAAGCCTTAGGCACCCCAATGATTTAGATATATTTGAAATGTCTATAACGGTGTGTTTTCTTCAAAAGAAAAGATAACTTACTTAACATGACCCGGTTATATTCCCTTCTCCAGGATTATAAGGCACATTCATGTTTTGGATAAAATTTTGTTATAAATTTATAACTAGCAAAGATGAACTCAAATTGTAAAAACAAAGACAGAAACAAAAGATGAACTCGACAATTACAGAATCTAGCTGAAAAATTCCACACTCCCACTAAAGGCTTGTTTGATAGCCCTCCAGCTCCTAGCTCCGCCAACTCCGTGTGAGGAGGTCGATCGAACGCCCGAACTCCCATAGTTACTAAGAGAAGTTGGCGGAATTTTCAGTACAAAAATCAAAGAGTTGAGAGGTTAAGTGCTTAACTTCAATTCCGTTTCACATGTATATAGACTTATTCCTTTGATACCCTAGAATTTATTGAATCCAGGAAGTGATTAAGCTTGGCAAGAAACATTCTGCAGGTCTTGTTATCACAAATCTTTTTCGTTACCCGGACCAACAAATACTGGGAGGTTAAACCAATAAAAGAAGGGGAAGCTTTTCCCATAAAAGAAACGGACCAGAAGTTTCATCTGCAGCATTTACATGAACTTGGGATTATAATAAGATTGGCAAACAATGCATGGGTAAGTATCAATACATATATTTGGTAAATGCGTAAGTGGGGGGATACGTACTCGTGAAACCACGACCGACTAACGCCACAACATTGAGGACTCA
>NC_041385.1:860363537-860369134 GCF_002162155.2 Triticum dicoccoides | reverse complement strand
CAACATCCACCGGTTCCAGGCCGTTACGTCTGTGGGATCCAGACCGGCTTCATAGACCAACACTAGTCTTTCATGCGCACTTTGTCCTCACTCGTATAGACCTGGGACAAACTTTTCGGCCAGTCACCCATCCTCAAATTGCTCCAAGCCAGGCATGCTTAACTTTTGAGTTCTTTGCGAACGAGCTACCAGAAAAGAAGGAATTCCTTGTTGCCATGAGTAGTATATCATTCCTATTAAGTCGGGCTCTCACATACACCCCCACTCAAAGGAACCGACGTCCTCGTCGGCCCAGAGGAATGTTCCCTCTTGGTACATGTATGTGTGTCCAGTCTGCCACACGTGTCATGTCATGTGCCACAACGGGCCATGCGCACCTGACCCGCACATGTCCATGTAACCGTGAGGGTCGGCTATGATACGATTTGTAACGCCATGGCCACATCCACAGGTTCATGTCCGTTATCCCTGGCGGTATCTAGACTGGCCCCATAGACCATCACTTGTCTTTTCTATGCACTTTGTCCTCGCTTGTGCGCACCCGAGACCACCTTCTCGGTCGGTTACCAATCCTAAAATCGCTCCAAGCCAAGCACACTTCACTCGGGAGTTCTTTGTGAATGAGCCCCTGCAAAAGAAGGAAATCCTTATTGATATAATAGTCTATCATTCATATTAAGTCAGGCTCTCACAGCCCTATCTGAATCACGGGTTTACCTCAGTTGTTAACAACAAATCAACAAATGCATTGGCGTTTGATGACTCCAATATTTCCTCCCCTAAGACTTGGTTTTAGCTACTGTACTGACTTCATTGTCATTGGCTTTCGGTATTACATTCATGTCCTCTTTTCCTGTTACATTTCCTTGTTCTAATCTTCGATGTCTCAGGTACCAACGAGCCCTAGGATCGAGTTAGAGACAAGAGACAAAATAGTTTCACAGAAATATATGTTAAAGTAATATTGCCAATCCTTTCTTACATGTACACAGGGCTGCGAGGCCATGACTCGACCCTTAGCTTGAGGGGACTACTCACATATCGCGATCATATCCCAAGCTGATGACATTGAATAAAAAAAGTTACTTGAAGATGAATGATTCAATGTCTTACAATGTCGTTAATCGGGATGGAATCCTGATTACAAGTAATTGATCTAATGGAGATGGAGGCTATTAAGATGGAGATGAATAAAGAGATGTTGATGATGGTTGTATAGAAGCTATGATGGTGGAGGATGATGGTTGTATGGGAAAATGTTTTGACTCTCCATGCTGTCGGGGTCTTTGTATGACGAAGACAGGAGAAATAGGGTTTTGAGGCTTCTCTGTGGCGAATTTGACCCAGGACCATTCATGAATGTTGTCAGCGACTACGTCATGGAGGTTGTGTCACCTGGTACAATCGCTAGTACAAGCCTTGAGGTCGTACTACGCACCTTCTTCTGTTTTGTTGGATCTGGTGTGCACCCGATCATATGGAAATGATCATCTCCTCTAAATTATCCCATATATGGCTTGATTTTCTATCTAAAAACGTTCATTTATGTAAAAAAAACAAAAAACGCAAGGAGATTTGCCAATCCTGGCATTTATTAGTTATTGCGTGGAAAATTGAAGGTGTAATGTGAGGAATACCCGTTTAAACTTAGGTAAAAATGAGTGTAAAATGATCCATCACATCCCAAGCTTTATTTGACCACGTCAATCAAGAAATAGGAACAGTAAGGAACTTGCTTTTGAACGAAAATAATGAGAAGGCTTTCGTTAACATACGCTCAGTAATGCCTAGATAGCCCACCGCTTCTTTATCCTGAAAACTAAGCGTAGCTAGAGCAGTGAAGGTTCATAGGCAAGCTTTCTTAGGTCTAGATGGTTAGAACAAAGCTTTCATTAAACATAGATAAAAAAATTATCTACCATTCATTTTATTTTACTTGGCTAACACTTACTTGTCGGGAACACTTTGGAAGGACATGCAATGAAAACTTCATTAAGGGCTTAGGCCGTTCAGGTGTGGGTGGGGGAATTGGAGGACTATGACACGTGGATGAAGGCTACTAGGCAGAAAATTTGACCGATGACCAAATGAAAATTGGCTAGCTAAATAAGCATCGACATCTAGTAGTAACAAATCGAGAGAGAAAGGGGAGTCTCAAATCTACATGATCAGGGGAAGCAAACCATTTACTTTGTTTGGAACCCTACCCCCTAGCACCACATATGAGAAAAAGAAAGGAGGCTGCGGCTCGCAATCTCACCAATAAGTAAACCCCTAACGCAATCGGTTTTGGGAAGGTCTCGGTGGAACATTTTAACAGGGAGTCTAATTCGGCAATGCATGAGGTAGCTCAGCTAGGTACATATAATCCAGCGACTATGTATTTGATGCATTCCCTAGTTATATCCTTAAACTTCTACTAGTGGATGATTAACAATTATTTGATGTAAATGAAGCTATCTATGAAGGTCTTCCCTTCAAAATAAAGAACACGAACTCCAACCCTCGCGTCATTTTCCTGACCATCTCCTGATCGCCGGAGGCCCATGACAATCATTATGGGCTACATCACATCTACATCGAGGAGGCACCCACTGGGCTCTCCAACCCCCTACTTATGATCCTCTATCACTCTATCCAATACATGTAAACAATATTGGGCAAATCCTATACGGCGCCCTCACCGCCCGTTTATACAGTTTCCCCCTCCCCCCTCCACGATGGGTCGGCCCATTTTCACTTTTTCTATATTTAACTACAAAAAGTGTGTGTGAGGTGTGATTTGAACCCGCGACGCCGAGTTCAGTGTCAGACGCAATAACCAACCCAGACTCCTCGCTTGGTGTGATTACATACATCCTTTTTCCTTCTTTCTTCTTTCTTCTTTTCTTTTTCTATTTTTTTCCTTTTTCTTTATTCCTTGTCCCTTTTTTCTTTCTTTTCAAACTTGCAAAGTTTTTCTTCAAAATCGATGAACTTTTTTTCAAATTTATGAACTTTTTCTTTTCAAATCGTTGATATTTTTCATTTCTGATGAACTTTTTTCAATTCAATGATTTTTTAAAGAAGCGATGAACTTTTTCCAAATTTGTGCACCTTTTTCAACTTCGATGAATTTTTTCAAGTTTGTAAACTTTTTTTTCAAAATCCGTGAACATGTTTTGAATTCATGATTTTTTGATTTTTTTTGCTATTAAAAAACGTTTTTGAATAGTCAATGGTTGACCAATCAACCCCGAGCAGTTAACACGATCGAGCGAACAGGGAAACCAATCGACCTGTTGTCTTCTTCTTGGGCCGGCCCACGATCGGGGGCGCATTGGCGCCAAGAAGCTCAACCGGCGCCTAAGGCGCCATATAGGAGCTCCCACAATATTCATCTAAAAAAAAGGGAGCTCCCACAATATTGGTCAACAAAAATTAGGGTGGTTGCCTCAAAAAGGAAACGGTAGTTGTAACGAGCGAACGTGTGCGCCATGTAGATGTGGACGTGCTGAGTCGCGATGACATGGCGATATACGCGCGCGTCGCGCAATGTCGATGCGAAAATACTAGACAGACGACACTCCATACACGATGCATGCACGATTTACAATCAGATGGATGTGAAGCACTTTATTCCCTGATTCAATGGCTGGATGTGGAGCGTCGTTCATGCATCGTCCAAAAACGTCGTGTGTATAGCAGCTCTCATGTCGATGTCCAGAGAGAAATTCTGCTTGCGATGCGATTGATTGACAATGATTTATTTCCTAGTGTTGCTAATTCGTCGACGAATAAATTAGAATCGCATTTCATGTATAGTACTCACGTTTGTCAGAATAAATCCGAGGCATACCGTTGATCATCCGAGTACCAAGCAATCACACGAGCACGACACCGAGATTTGTTAACAAGGTTCACCGATATGGCTACATCCCCGGGGTCTGACTATGGGCGCTCCTCCCCATGACACCGCTATAATACCGCACCCGGTCACCCTGGACACCTGCACATGTCGCCGGCTTCCCCTGCGCTCCCGTGCTATTATGTGGCATAGGTTACATCGTGTGTCTACCCCGCTATATATGAGAGGTCTAGGATACTAGTGTCCTACTTGGACACGACTCCATATCCTATCTAAACACAATATAATTACAAGTCCAACTGTAACCTACCTTGTACACAATATTCGACACAACTCTAACAAACTCCACCTTGGCGAATATGCTCCACCACCTTGAGTTCGTCCGTGCGTCAAACTTTCATGTACATTGGACTTGAGCTTATCCCATGAGTACCGCTGCTACTCGAAAAACTCCATATGACTCCACCTGCAACTTGTAGTCCCTTCTTTTTTTGATCACAGTCAACACTCGAACGAAAATTAAGCTCCTTGTTACTCTAGTTTGTGTTTCCAACTTCCGGAGTATCCGTCCAACGACATCACACACTGATCATCGACTTGCGTGAAAGTGAAGAACTCACATATTGGATGTCACACATAAGAGTTATCTGAACTCAACAGCACCGCCCTTTCCTTGACCGCCTGTCTGAAACTTGAAGGAATTGCACCATTGCTTGTAGCCACCCCAAGTCAAATTCGCAGTTGTCTCACCACATGTATGACCACTAGAACCATGGTCCGTCTCCATGTCCCGTGCATACCGCACTCCTCGCTGCTATTACCGCGTCGAGCCTCCGCTGTCCTGGTCGAGTCTCAAGGGTCGCGAACCCACACCACTCAACCCCCACTGCAGAGTACCATCGATCATCACCGACCGATGGCGAGGTCGAGCCTCCGCTGTCCTGGTCGAGTCTCAAGGGTCGCGAACCCACACCACTCAACCCCCACTGCAGAGTACCATCGATCATCACCGACCGATGGCGAGTTTCATGCTTCCATCAGACCACTGGAGTCCAGTCCGAACTGCATGTCACTCGCTTTTCCCCGCTGAAATAGGCTTCGACTCTCTGAGCTCTTACACCGTAGCTCCTCAATCAGCACCCAGTGAAGTCCTCCAGACTCCAGCTCCACCTTCAACATGACTCTATGGTAGATGATCAGTCCACCCTCGCGCCCCGTCAACTTCAAGCTCTCATGTGCACCATCTTGAATCAACCCCGCGCCATAGTCTTGCCGAAGCCACACAAGCCCTCGGGTCTGCGCCCCAGAAGTCGGTCACCATCAGCATCACGCTCCTATGTCGTCATCGCCGATCCCATCACCATCTTCTGTTCCAACCGACCTGCTTCGATCCGTCAGACTGTCTAGTCCGACCCAGCCGAACTTGTCCGGCTGCATGACACACTCAAGGCTCCATAATCGTCTTCCGCGAATTCTAATCCAACACATGATAATTCCATCACCACTGACATGACTTCCCGCAACGCCTTCAAGCACCCCTGTTGTGCCAACAAATCTTTCATCATTGTCTGCCATAACCCAAGGCTTTCAGTTCCGTGAACTTCTCCACCTCAAACCTGGTACCTGCTGGCACCATAGTCCTTTTGTATGGTTGACCTTGCCAAAAAATTATACAAGCTTTCCTCTCACGTGGTGCCCAAGTACACAAGCAAAATATGTACTACTAGCAAATTCCAACCATAATGTGATC
>NC_041385.1:860356944-860363133 GCF_002162155.2 Triticum dicoccoides | reverse complement strand
GCTCCGCCCCGGCCAGATCTGTCCGGCTTCTTTGCGGGCCGCCGGATCTTGCGTCGGTGGGTGGTGGAGGCGGGGATTCGAAGACCGGGAGAAATTCCAGGCCGGCCTCGTCGGTCTTGGCGGC
The DNA here is from genome assembly GCF_002162155.2 of Triticum dicoccoides. Lineage (NCBI taxonomy): Eukaryota > Viridiplantae > Streptophyta > Magnoliopsida > Poales > Poaceae > Triticum > Triticum dicoccoides. Next base: position 860,363,009 of record NC_041385.1, on the reverse strand, counting down.
GGCGATGCTCATGGCGCCGTTCCCCTCCCTGGAGGCGTCGTTCAGGTCAGATCCGTCGCCCCCCCCCCATCCCTCTAGTCTCCCGGGTGAAAACCTCAACTCTGTTGGGCGGCGGCGGCGCCCTTGGCATTGCGTCCTTCCTGAAGGCATCGTTTTTGGGAGCTAGGTGGGCAGTGGGCTCCTCGGCGATGCGGTGGGTGTGCAGCGGCGGCAGTAGCTGGTCTTCTTTGTCTGCGACGAGATCTCCAGTGGCTCTTCGCCTACAGGGACGCTATGCTACTGCTCCTCCGTCCGTTCCGTTCCGGCAGCTCTTTCTCTTTTGTGTCCAGTCTGTGGGTGTTGGGTGGTGCTCTGCTCCTTGAGATCATTCTGAGGCTAGGCGGCTGAGCTAGGTTCCTTTCCAGATGCAGCCTGCCGGTGTCTTTCCCCCCAGGTTCTAGGGTGAACTGCTACACTGTCAATGGTTCGGCGCCTTCGAGCCAGGCGAGGCGAGGAGACAGGGGTCTTCTTTGACAGTGGGCCGGGAGGTCATGGCAATCCGGGGCCGCTGGTGATTTGGCGACGGCGTGCCCTCCCTCGCCGTCAGAATGGCTGCTCCTGTGCTGTCATTCTCCTTCTCCCTGGTGATTTGTATGCGAATGAGGACCTACACATCCCCGAGCTGCGTGTCTCCTTGTTCGATCATTTAGCTGGGTGTGTATGATCATTCATCCGAGGACCAAGCAATCACACGAGCACGACACCGAGATTTGTTAACGAGATTCTCCAATATGGCTACATCCCGGAGCCTGGCTATGGGCACTCCTCCTCATGACACCGCTACAATACCGCACCCGGTCACCCTGGACACCGGCAAATGTCGCCGGTTTCCCCTGCGTTCCCGTGCTATTATGTTGGCATAGGTTACATTGTGTGTGTACCCCCGCTATATATGAGAGGCTTAGGATACTAGTGTCCTACTTGGACACGACTCCATATCCTATCTAAACACAATACAATTACAAGTCCAATTGTAACCTACCTTGTACACAATATTCGACACAACTCTAACAACGTTAACACAGCGTGTCTCCCCCTTCCAAATACACCATGTTTCCAAGTTCCAATCCTTTCATGTTGTTTATATAGACGCGTTTCCCAACAGGACATATCCACACCACCATTCCGGGAGCTTGTTGCCATTGCGACGCCGATCTCTCCAATGGCCTTGGTGATGGCACTGCTGCTAGCCTCGCTGGTTGCGCTGTCCTCAGCGCACGACGGACACCAGCACCTGCTGGCTGTAACGCCGAGCCCTGGCCATCATCATATTCATGACCATGGTCTGGCGTCGGCTCCTGCTCCCGCTCACAGCACTCTAGCGCCGAGCCCTACTCACCATCATCATTATCATCACCATGGTCCGTCTTTGGCGCCTGCTCCTGCTCAGGATGGTCACCCCGCTCCAGAGCCGAGCCCTAATCACCATCATCATCATCACCATAGTCCGGCGTCGGCGTCCTCTCCCGCTCGGTGACCACCACCATGGTCACAACGCTCCAGCGCCAAGCCCTAATCACCATCCTCATCATCACCATGGTCAGTCATCAGCACCTGCTCCAGCTCACAATGGTCACAACGCTCCAGTGCCGAGCCCTAGTCACCATCTGTAGGGGAACGCGACAGAAAACAAAAAAACCCCGACCTACGCACCAGCCCAGGACCACCATGGGGACTGCATACATGGTTTGATCTTTTTCGTTACCGACTCGTAGCGCAGGGGGAAGTAGAGTCGATGACGAGCGGCGGTGCAGATCCCCGCAGCTAGGATTTACAACCACCCAACCGCGAGGATGTATACGCTCATCTGCTCCTCAGACAGCCCTTCGGGAGGCGGTCTAACAGCCCCCCGGACGGTGTCGCGAACAGCCCTTCGGGAGGACCTTCGAAACTCGAACGGTCACTCGGACAGCCCTTTGGGAGGACCTTCGAAACTCGGATGGTCACACGGACAGCCCTTCGGGAGGCACTCACAAACTAAGACCGAAACAGCAAGAACCATAACAAATGAGATGTCTCAGATAGTCAGATTAGTGATAATAGTTGTCCTGATAAATATTGCATTGTGCAAATAAGATTAACCGGGGGCCTAGCAGTTTTAGTGACAGACTTTTCCTAAAGTTAGAAAGCATAGCAGCGTTCATATAGTTAGCTTAATTACTCCAAAACTTAAGCTTTATTTAACAAACGCATCACCTTAAATCAGTGAGGCCGCCAGCTAACAGGGGCTCCAATGCATGAACACCTATGCGACAAAACAGATCACTTGACAACAGTAATCACATATATCAATCAACGCATCAAGAAAAGCCTCGCATATGTGCTCCGGCTAGATAAATTAAAAAGATGCTAATATTGGCACCTTATGGAGAAGCGAGGCACCACTTTTTTACCTCAAATCAAAGGCTAGACAGTGTAAAGGATTGATTATTGCATAGTCCAGGGTCCTGCATTGCACTTCGTTGTCCAATTTGCAGAACCGCCAATTACGTCGTCAGTATCCGATGTTCATTGTCTGCATCTCAATCTCGTTTTCCCCTAAATAAAAGCAACACACAAAGGCCGATGGTACCCGGATGCAGAGGCCATGCATATCTGCCTTGTCGTGTTGCAATATGAATTAATAGGGTGACGCGATTAGCCGCTAGACCTTCCTCACCGTATAAGAACCAATAAAAAAACTGCATGCTAGTATGGGCCAGCGTTTTTTGCATCTTACCCTTACCAATCCTTTTGATCGCCATGTTTTTTATGCCTCCACAGCCACACCTAAGCTCTTACTGAACCTTCTCTGTATGACCCATAGATTGTCAATGGAGAGGGCGTGGGTGGAGCTGCAGGGTAAGGATACCGACATGGGAGAAGAGTAGGTTAATCCCTCCAGATTGCGGAGAAGAAGCCACTATGATAGAACCCAAAGCAAGATCAATGTAGATTATGTTTTTAGGGACGGTGATCTGTTGAGAAACCTAACGTGAGACATCAGCCTATATGGGCTTGGGAAGAGTAGTAAATGACATGGACTATTTCATCAATTTAAGTGTATATACGTGAAGAGTAGTACGTGACATGCATGGACTCTTTCTTTAATCTGGGCCATTATAATTCGGTCCCATCAGATGAACGGCTCCTAATTTCTGTTTTTCTCTAATTAACGTGGGAATTTTTAGGAAGTGCCTAATTAGTAGAAAAAAAGTGTAGAAGTGTAGATGTAGATGTAGAAGTGTAGATGTAGATATAGAAGTATAGATAGATAGATTTATAAAATATTTATTGACATAATTAGAATAATAGAACAGAAGAAAATTTCCTTGCATGGTTGCATCTGGTGGTGGGCTTTATCACATCTATAATTGTATGATAATGTGAATTCTTGCATGTTGAGATAAATAAGTTAGTACGGGTCATTATCTTAGGTATATGAAAAAAAACATTTTTTAAATACACATGGGGACATTTTTACACAAAAATTGGACACTTTTTTAATTTACATTTTTAAATACATGATGTAAAGTTTTCAAATAGGTATTACATATTTTCATAATAAAATTTTAGAGTTAAATTTATTTATATAAAAATCTTGAAAAAAAATGTAATTCTTAAATATATTTAACATATATCTATATACTTATTAAAAATAAAATAAGTATATATTAGTCAGTGTTGTCCTTAGAACACAAGATTCTACATCATCGACACACTCAGGATAAGTGCATGCTTCGATCATTTTAGCTCCTTATATAAACTCTATATTTTTTATTTTGTGAAATCGCATGCAGCCTTCCTTATTTTTAGTATTTGTTTTGCTCAATTCTCAATACAACCGTGTTGTTGATGTACAATCATAACACCTGAAAGATATATGAAAATAGATGCAATCCAGTTCACTGCTTATGTCTTTGTACTAAACTTGTATACTTTATTTTATCAGTCTTTAAGTTTTTCGTAAAAAAATCTAGATTTATTATAATTAGGCACAACAATTTTCCTATTAAAAATTAATATATTTTGCTACATAGTTTGAATATCTATTATAAAAGCATAAACTTGTCATAAATTTAAATGTATTTTGTACAAAAACTATGTGAAGCGCTTTCTGTTATGATAGATTGTTGTATAAAACTTTTATTAAACTGTTTTGAAGGTGAGGAACTAAATGATAACAAAATCACACATCTCTATGTACTAATTTGTGACATTTGCATAAGTATAGCGTGTTTGCGTATGCGGGAGTATGTGTTCAAATATATATTAATGTTTTGAAATATTGGGAAGATATATTTAAGTGGAAGTCCAACAAATATTTTGATAGAGGTTTCTAGTGTCGGATTGAGCGTATAAATTATAAATTCTAGTGTATGTAAGATGTTCTTTTTAAGCCTGGACCGTAAAACAATTGCTATGCGGTAATTTTCTATTAATATAAAATATGTAGATATACATTAAAAAAATTGGCATTGTTTATTCAGTGGGTTTTTTCTGGCCAACACTATGCAAATTGCAGGCACCATGTTTCTCTTTATGTTTTTCTGATGTTATGGTCTTTGGAAGAGGAACATCTCTTCTCTACTGTGGGTAATACTTTTGTGCATATAAGGTGATGGTGCTATGGCCCAGGAGCGCCTGGCCTCTCTGGTTACCAGGCCAGGTAGGCTGGACCGAGGCCTCCAAGGTTGGTTTCCGCCCTGGGCCATCATGCCGGCCCATGGGCCTTATACTAGGAAGACACCGGAAGACTCCACCAACATAACCGACTAGATTGAGGGGTGTTGGCACGGGAAATCGCTGCCCAACACAAGGATATGTGTCGTGCTTTCGTGACGACGAACGATTGCTTTCCGGGCAAAGCAATAAAGCATCCCTCGTTTTCGTGGAGGACAACCGACCGTTTTTCAGTGCAAAACGGCAAAGATCACCAAACCCTAGGGCTGCTAGGGCTCGGCAGAGAAGAACAATAGATAAAAAGACGTACGTGAAATAGTAATGTATTTATTGATACATGGATTCGTGTATTTTCTCAATCGACCATGGCCTATTTATTAAGGCGCGCGGGACTTGGCGTACACAGGAGAACTTGCCGTACAAGAGTAGAATTCCAAACTAAACCGATCAGGATTTGATTCGGTTACCATGTATACCACTTCACGTTTTAAATCGGCTAGCTAACCTGCATTAAGCATTCCTCACAGCTGAGGTTATAATCATACGTACAAATACCCTTGAGCCTAAAAGGAATATAATAAAATATTCAGGCAATGTCACAAATCAACCTGTATAATAGCCATCAGCACTAAGCATACTTCTTCGCACACATAGATATACTAGTAGAACGCCTATGCGTTGCTACGGGTTCTTTGTATATAACAATAGTTCAACATCAGTTATGTATAATGTATACTTTATCCTCGTATTAATTATGCTTATCCATCATTGTCGACCTTTTTTGATGTAAAGACCCTCTTTCTCACTCTGTCTCTCATCTCCAACGCTCTTCTTTCTCTCTCTCTCTCTCTCCATCCATTTTCCTATTGTGCCCTCATCTTCTTCATCCTCTCAAATTCCATCAATCAGTTATTTAAGTGTTCGACTATACACAAAATAATATTTTCCAGTGTAATATTTTCAGGACTAAGATCATCTTCAATAGACGGTCCATATGTAAAAATAACCAACTTTGGAATCCTCTGAGGCAAAAAATATCTCTCCAACAGATGGTCCATATGCAAAAAAAAAAATACATTCCGCATTCACGAGATGTAAAATACAACACCTTGCGGTGCAAATTTCCATCTCCGGAGGAAGGAGATGTAAAAACAGCGGCCGCGCACCAACGCCAAACCGCCCTTTCAGTTCATTTCCCCCCTTCTTCCTCCCGCCCGCCCGCCGCCGCCCCGCTGCAGCTCCCCGACGCCACCCCACTGCAGATACATCACTGGCCCTACCCCCGCCGCCGATTCCACCCCGTCTGGACCGCCGCCCGCCGTCGTACGGGTGGATCGGGTCGTCGCCGCACCGCGCAGCCCCGG
>NC_041385.1:860342895-860355981 GCF_002162155.2 Triticum dicoccoides | reverse complement strand
GTCCGCCTTAGACCCGCCCCGGACCCGTCCGCCTCCGCCCCGCTCCGGCCTACGCCCGCCCCCGCCCGCACCGCTCGCTGCCGTCGCTCGCCCTTGCCGGCACTGGACGCCGCCGCCCTGCCCCAGTAGTAGAATGCCCGTGCGTTGCTACGAGCCTTTTATTTATTATGATTGCATATTGTTGTATATAACTCTATGAATTTTAGGCCCCTTCCAACAACATCACATCAGCCCCCTTGTCAAAGGATTCCTTTTGAATGGCGACATAATAGATCTCTATCCCTCTCATACTCTGTAAAAATAAGCATATATGAAAATACACCTACTGAATTATCATGTGCAACAAATATATAAAGAAGGACCATTAGTTGTATATATTCTTCTAATTGTTGAAGACTCATGATTTTTCAGTCCACCAATCATAAATTTTTGTCAATTGATATTTTTGAAGCATCATCTGTAGCCATAGTTCTTATCTCTAATCTATAAAAGTGGATGTATAAACACATATTAAAATAAAAAATAAGATAAGCCCATATACAATATATATTCAATGGTCAGTTGCTCGCTTCGAGCAGGTGGCCGTTTTTAGTCGGAGTGAGTGGCATCGTGCTTTTTAGTAGAGTTAGTCGCATCCCAATTTTAGTAAGGAGTAGGATCACTTGGTAATTACTTGTTGGTAATTATTCTCCAGAAATAACTTGCTAGGGTATGTGTTATTTTTACTGTATAAAAAAGTATGTGATATTTCTCTCTAAGATTAGACAATCATTTTCCCTAAAAAGGCAAACAACCACTCCACCGTATAAAAAAGTATGTGATATTTCTCTCAGAGCCCCCAAAAAAACGATTCTTTTCTTCTCATCTTAATACAAACAAAACAGTTCACTATCTGACTCTCACCGCATGGCACAATGCTCACACTCGCATCTCATTTCCCCGGCCTACAATCCTTGTCACAGCGTCCTCGCCGCCATCTCTCCCTGCCACGGCTTCTTGCTACCGCCTTCCCTCGATACGATTTCTCCCCGCCACGATTTCTTGATGTCGCTTCCCCTCGATGCCATGTCATTCATCCCACACCTTCCTCTCGCCGCCATCTCTCCTTTCCTCCCTGATGTCGCTCGCCCCCTCCTCTCCTCCCAAGCCAATTCCCGGTGCCAAGGAATGCACATCGTCGTAGCTAAGGGCAACCACCACAATGTGTTTTTGCTGCCATGCTATATGAAATGATATATATCATGCGATGCTTTCGCCTCTCTTTTTGAAATAACTATTGTCAAGTATGTCCTTGTGAGTTGCCACAGGCCAAACTTTATTGAGGCAATAAGAGGAGCATGAGGGGACATGTCCTTGAAGAAAATCAAATAACTGAAAGAAGATTATGTTTTGGCTATGAAGCATAGACAGGGTCATCGACGAGGTGCGCCGTGCCGCCTCACTCTCCATGGTACTATCAGTCAGCTCTAACCAGACAACTGCCAGTCAGCAGATCATGGAGCTCATGTGGGTTAACTCCCCCATTGTGATAAAAAAGGTACAAACTACTCATTTGTCGTGCACACTTCCTTATTCACATTCTCCTTTCACTCATCCCTCTGAGCGCCAGCGACAGTAGTGGCAACGGAGTGTCCGCGGATTATTGCCTTATCTGACGCACAATGAGATGGCTCCCAACCGGATTTGATTGGCCTTGACGCCCATGATTAGTAGGCTGTCACCAACTTACTCACTGAGGTACCATCTAATGACAACAACCTAATGAAATTCATTTCCTGTCGGGCTATGTCCTCGTAGCAATTTCCAGAGAAGAAGCACTCAATCATAAGCACAAGTGTGAAGACATAACAACATATTGGCCATGCATTTCTAGAAATCTACAATACACATACCATGGTCATAATATGTGATGTCTTCTCTCTTTGTTCCCTTTCATATTTGTAACACTGAGTTAAATTATTCCCTTGCCAGCAGTGCAATTGTGAAGTTGCATTGCTCCACATTGCGTCTCGATGCTGTCACACACCAGTCTATTAGATGAAATTTGCAGTTAATGGGCTATATCATAGATCAACATCAAATTTGTTTTTACGGTTTCAAGGTGGGGTTTCATTTCGTATTTCCCAAAGAGCGCCACGACGCATCTTCCCCACCTTCGATTCGACGTAATTGAAGCACGTCGTCCGGTGGAGTATGGTCTTATTGGAAGAGGGGCCGAGGAGTTGCATCATATGCGGAGGAGGATTCCTATCCTAGTCTGGAGGATGAGGTGAAGAAGAGTCCTGGTCTAGAGTCTTTTTTATCTCAGCTCGGTTGATACGCCAGAGAAGGCCCATACGCCTGGCAAAGTGACCTACTGGAATCCTTTTTTACAGGTTGAAATGCTGAACGGGCCCTTTTGAAAGTACGGGAATTAAGGCTTTTGACGGCGGACGGGCAGAATAATAGATTAGAAGGTAATAGATTAGTACCACCTCGGATATAGCAAATAATAATTGGACGGACGACGGACGGATCAAAAATGGATGAAATTAAGGTGGTAAGAAGCAATAGCCCCTTTATTAATAGGTATAGATATAGATATAGATTAAGTCAGCTCTCACAACCCTATCTAAATCATGGGGTTACCTCAGTTGTTAAGGACAAATGAACAAACGCATTGGCGTTTGATGACTATAGTATATCCTCCCCTAAGACTTGGTTTTATCTATTGTACTGACTTCGTCATCACTCGTCACTGGCTTTCGGTGTAACATTAATGTCCTATTTTCCCGTTACCTCTCCTTGTGCTAATCTTCGATGTCTCAGGTACTAACGAGCCCTATGATCACGGTAAGACAAGAAACAAAATATTTACACAGAAATATATGTTAAAGTAATGTTCTCAATCCATTCTTACGCGTACACAGGGTTGCGAGGCCACACCTCGACCCTTAGCCTGAGGGGGCTACTCACATATCGTGATCATGTCACTAAAATTATTGTTCAACATTGAATACTAAATGCCTCTGCATACTTAATACTCCTATCCTCAAATAGAATCATTAAACAAGCAAACATACGCAAACAATACAACCATAACAGCAATCTGCCAAAACAGTACAGTCTGTAAAGAATGCAAGAGTATCAATACTTCCCTGACTCCAAAAATTATGAACTAAAATTCCCACTGTAATAAATTTATCGGAGCTTAATATGCAAAAAGATTCAGCGTTAGACCATGCTCTGACTTTCTAGGGAATTTTTGCAACAGCGGTAAACTTTCTGTTTTCAAACAGCAACATGCAAACTAGCAAAATAAGCATGGCAAAGGCTATCCTTGACATTTTTATTGGAACTAAAGATGCAAAACATTATCCTAACTAACAGAAAGCAAAAACTAACAAAATAAAATGACGCTCAAAGCAAAACACATATCATGTGGTGAATAAAAATATAGCTCCAAGTAAAGTTACCGATGAACGAAGACGAAAGAGGGGATGCCATCCGGGGCATCCCCAATCTTAGGCTCTTGGTTGTCCTTGAATATTACCTTGGGGTGCCTTGGCCATCCCCAAGCTTAGGCTCTTTCCACTCCTTATTCCATAGTCCATCGAATCCTTACCCAAAACTTGAAAACTTCAACCACACAAAACTCAAAACAAAACTCGTAAGCTCCGTTAGTATAAGAAAATAAAACCACCACTTAGGTACTGTAATGAACTCATTATAAATTCATATTAGTGTAATATCTACTGTACTCCAACTTATCTATGGTTCATACCCTCCGATACTACTCATAGATGCATCAAAATAAGCGAACAACACATAGAAAACAGAATCTGTCAAAAACAGAACAGTCTGTAGTAATCTGTATAAAACGTATACTTATGGAACCCCAAAAATTATGAAATAAAGTGATGGACCTGAGAAATTTGTCTATTAATCATCTGCAAAAATAATCAACCTAAAAGCACTCTCCAGTAAAAAATGGCAGCTAATCTCGTGAGCGCTAAAGTTTCTATTTTTCACAGCAAGATCACATAAACTTCACCCAAGTCTTCCCAAAAGGTTCTACTTGTCACTTTATTGAAACAAAAGCTATAAAACATGATTACTGCAGTAGCATAATCATGTGGACACACAAAAACAGTAAGGATAAATATTGGGTTGTCTCCCAACAAGAGCTTTTCTTTAATGCCTTTCTAGCTAGGCATGATGATGACAATGATGCTCACATAAAAGATAAGAATTGAAACATAACGGGAGCATCATGAAGCATATGACTAGCACATTTAATTCTAACCCACTTGCTATGCATAGGGATTTGGTGAGCAAACAACTTATGGGAACAATAATCAACTAGCATAGGAAGGTAACACAAGCATAGCTTCAAGAATTTAAGCACATAGGGAGGAAACTTGACATTATTGCAATTCCTACAAGCATATGTTCCTCCCTCATAATAATTTTCAGTAGCATCATGAATGAATTCAACAATATAACCAGCACCTAAAGAATTCTTTTCATGATCTACAAGCATAGAAAGTTTTCTACTCTTCACATAAGCAAATTTATTCTCATCAATAGTAGTGGGAGCAAACTCAACAAAATAACTATCATGTGATTGAAAATTAAGATCAAGATGACTCGTTTCATGGTTATCATTATTCTTTAAAGCATATGTGTCATCACAATAATCATCATAGGTAGGAGGCATGCTTTCATCATAGTAAATTTGCTCATCAAAGCTTGGGGGACAAAAAATATCATCTCCATCAAACATAGCTTCCCCAAGCTTGTGGCTTTGCATATCATTAGCATCATAGATATTCAAGGAATTCATACTAACAACATTGCAATCATGCTCATCATTCAAAGATTTAGTGCCAAACATTTTAGAGATTTCTTCTTCTAGCACTTGAGCACAATTATCCTTTCCATCATACTCACGGAAGATATTAAAAAGATGAAGCGTATGAGACAAACTCAACTCCATTTTTTGTAGTTTTCTTTTATAAACTAGACTAGTGCTAAAACAAGAAACAAAAAGATTCGATTGCAAGATCTAAAGATATACCTTCAAGCGCTAACCTCCCCGGCAACGGCGCCAGAAAAGAGCTTGATGTCTACTACACAACCTTCTTCTTGTAGACGTTGTTGGGCTTGCAAGTGCACATGTTTGTAGGACAGTAGCAAATTTCCCTCAAGTGGATGACCTAAGGTTTATCAATCCGTAGGAGGCGTAGGATGAAGATGGTCTCTCTCAAACAACCCTGCAACCAAATAACAAAGAGTCTCTTGTGTCCCCAACACACCCAATACAATGGTAAATTGTATAGGTGCACTAGTTTGGCGAAGAGATGAAGATACAAGTGCAAAATAGATAGTAGATATAGGTTTTTGTAATCTGAAATAATAAAAGCTGCAAGGTAGCGAGCGGTAAAAGTGAGCGTAAACGGTATTGCAATGGTAGGAAACAAGGCCTAGGGTTCATACTTTCACTAGTGCAAATTCTCTCAACAATAATAACATAGATAGATAATATAACAGGCCCTCAACATGCAACAAAGAGTCACTCCAAAGCCACTAATAGCGGAGAACAAACGTAGAGATTATGGTAGGGTACGAAACCACCTCAAAGTTATTCGTTCGGATCGATCTATAAAAGAGTTCGTACTAGAATAACACCTTAAGACACAAATCAACCAAAACCCTAATGTCACCTAAATACTCCATTGTCACCTCAAGTATCCGTGGGCATGATTATACGATATGCATCACACAATCTCAGATTCATCCAACCAACATAAAAGTACTTCAAAGAGTGCCCCAAAGCTACTACCGGAGAGTCAAGAACGTGTGCCAACCCCTATGCATAGGTTCCCAATGTCACGAAACCCGCAAGTTGATCACCAAAACATACATCAAGTGGCACATGATATCTCATTGTCACCATAGATAATCACGGCAAGACATACATCAAGTGTTCTCATAAAGACTCAATCCGATAAGATAACTTCAAAGGGGAAACTCAATTCATCACAAGAGAGTAGAGGGGGAGAAACATCATAAGATCCAACTACAATAGCAAAGCTCGGGATACATCAAGATCGTGCCATAGAGGGAACAGGAGAGAGAGAAAGAGATCAAACACATAGCTACTGGTACATATCCTCAGCCCCGAGGGTGAACTACTCCCCCTTCGTCATGGAGAGCACCGGGATGATGAAGATGGCCACCGGTGATGGGATCCCCCTCCGGCAGGGTGCCGGAACGGACTCCCGAGAGGTTTTTGGTGGCTACAGAGGCTTGCGGCGGCGGAACTCCCGATCTATCTTCTCCCTGGATATTTTTAGGGTACGTGGGACTATATAGGCGAAAGAAGTCGGTCGGGAGGTGCTCGAGGGGCCCACGAGACAGGGGATCGCCACCCTGTAAGGGGGCGCGCCCTCCTATCTCGTGGCCTCCTCGAGGCTCTTCTGACTTGAACTCCAAGTCTCCTGGATCATAATCTTCCAAAAAATCACGTTGCCGAAGGTTTCATTCTGTTTGGACTCCGTTTGATATTAATTTTCTTTGAAATACTAAAACAGACAATAAAACAGCAATATGGGATGGGCCTCCGGTTAATAGGCTAGTCCCAAAAGTAATATAAAAGTGTATAATAAATCCCATAATCATTCAAAACAGGTAATGTAATAGCATGGAACAATAAAAAATGATAGATATGTAGGAGACGTATCAGCTAGCTGATGTCTACTACACAACCTTCTTCTTGTAGACGTTGTTGGGCCTGCAAGTGCACAGGTTTGTAGGACAGTAGCAAATTTCCCTCAAGTGGATGACCTAAGGTTTATCAATCCGTAGGAGGCGTAGGATGAAGATGGTCTCTCTCAAGCAACCCTGCAACCAAATAACAAAGAGTCTCTTGTGTCCCCAACACACCCAATACAATGGCAAATTGTATAGGTGCACTAGTTTGGCGAAGAGATGGTGATACAAGTGCAAAATAGATAGTAGATAAAGGTTTTTTGTAATCTGAAATTGTAAAAACAGCAAGGTAACAAGTGGTAAAAGTGAGCGTAAACGGTATTGCAATGATAGGAAACAAGGCCTAGGGTTCATACTTTCACTAGTGCAAGTTCTCTCAACAATAATAACATAGACAGATCATATGACAAGCCCTCAACATGCAATAAAGAGTCACTCCAAAGCCACTAATAGCGGAGAACAAACGTAGAGATTATGGTAGGGTACGAAACCACCTCAAAGTTATTCTTTCGGATCGATCTATTAAAGAGTTCGTACTAGAATAACACCTTAAGACACAAATCAACCAAAACCCTAGTCACCTAGATACTCCATTGTCACCTCAAGTATCCGTGGGCATGATTATACGATATGCATCACACAATCTCAGATTCATCCAACCAACACAAAGTACTTCAAAGAGTGCCCCAAAGTTTCTACCGGAGAGTCAAGAACATGTGCCAACCCCTATGCATAGGTTCATGGGTGGAACCCGCAAGTTGGTCACCAAAACATACATCAAGAGGCACATGATATGCCATTGTCAGCACAGATAAACACGGCAAGACATACATCAAGTGTTCTCATAAAAGACTCAATCCGATAAGATAACTTCAAAGGGGAAACTCAATTCATCACAAGAGAGTAGAGGGGGAGAAACATCATAAGATCCAACTATAATAGCAAAGCTCGGGATATGTCAAGATCGTGCCATAGAGGGAACACGAGAGAGAGAGATCAAACACATAGCTACTGGTACATACCCTCGGCCCCGAGGGTGAACTACTCCCTCCTCGTCCTGGAGAGCGTCGGGATGATGAAGATGGCCACCGGTGAAGGATCCCCCTCCGGCAGGGTGCCGGAACGGGCTCCCGAGAGGTTTTTGGTGGCTACAAAGGCTTGCGGCGGCGGAACTCCCAATCTATCTTGATTTTTCGATGTTTTTAGGGTACGAGGGAATATATAGGCGAAAGAAGTCGGTCGGGAGGTGCTCGAGGGGCCCACGAGATAGGGGGGCGTGCCCTAAGGGGGGGGCGCCCTCCTATCTCGTGGAGTCCTCGAGTATCTTCTGACTTGAACTCCACGTCTCCAGGATGATATTCTTCCAAAAAATCACGTTGCCGAAGGTTTCATTCTGTTTGGACTCCGTTTGATATTCCCTTTCTTCAAAATACTGAAACAGACAATAATATAAAAGTGGATAATAAAGCCCAATATTGCCTAAAACAATAGATAAAGTAGCATGGAGCAATCAAAAATTATAGATGCGTTGGAGACGTATCATTTTACAATGTCACTAATCGGGATGGTATATCGATTACAAGTAATTGATCTAATGGAGATGGAGGCTATTAAGATGGAGATGATAAAGAGATGTCGATGATAGTTGTATAGTAGCTATGATGGTGGAGGATGACGGTTGTATGGGAAAATCTTTTGACTCTCCATGCTGTCGGGGTCTCCGTCTTATTTATATGGGAAGACGGGAGAAATAAGGTTTCAAGGCTTCTCTGTTGCGAATTTGACCCAGGGTCGTTGATGAATGTTGTCAGGGATGACATCATCGAGGTTGTCTTACCTTGTACAATCGCTAGTATGAGCACTTGCGGTCGTACTACGCAACTTCTCATGTTTTGTTGGCTCTGGTGTGCGCCCAATCATATGGAAATGCTCATCTCCTCCAAATTATTCCATATATGGCTTTATTTTCTACGTAAAACCGTTCATTTCTGCAAAAAAACAAAAAAAAGGAGATTTGCCGATCTTTGCACTTATTAGTTATTAGTGGGAAAACGGAAGGGATAATGTCAGGAATACCCCTTAAACTTAGGTGGAAATGAGTGTAAAAATGACTCGTCAACATCCCAAGCTTAATTTGATCATCGTCAATCAAGAAATAGGAGCAGTAAGCAACTTGCCTTTAAACAGAAATAATGAGAAGGCTTTTGTTAACTTACGCTCAGTAATGCCTACATAGCCCACTACTTGTTTCTCCTGAAAACTAAGCATAGCTAGAGTAGTAAAGGTTAATAGGCAAGCTTTGTTAGGCCAAGATGGTTAGAACAAAACTTCATTAGCATAGATAAAAAAATTATCTAGCATTCATTCTATTTTACTTAGCTAACACTTACTTGTCGGGAACACTTTGGAAGGAAATGCAATGAAAAGTTTATTAAGAGCTTGGGCCGTTCAGGTGTGGGTGGGGGAATTGGAGGGCTATGACACGTGGATGAAGGCTACTAGGCAGTAAATTTGACCGATACCAAATGAAAATTAGCTAGGTAAATCGGCATCAATATATAGTAGTAACAAGCCGAAAGAGAAAGGCGTGTCTCAAATCTACATGATCGGTGGAACCAAACCGTTTAGTTTGTTTGGAACCCTACCCCTAGCACCACATTTAGAAACATTATAACTGTACACTTTTTCCAGCCCTCTCAGAACATTAGCGCTCATAGCCGTCGGATCATCGCTTTAAGGCGTTTCCGGCCGTCAGATTAGCGCTCAATCCCACCTCTGTTCGAACCAATCGCTAGGAACGAGCGCCAATGGTGCGGGGCCGCTACTCTGATGACAATTTCTGCCATCTGGTGTAAATTGGGCCGGGTGCGTCACTCCTCCTTTTTCCCCTAAAACAATCCGTTTCCAAAATAAACAAGGTGTCGCTCCTCCGTCCTTTCGTGAGAAAACCCTAGCCTGGCGGCTCCTGACCTATCCTCTCTCCACGGCAGGCTGCAGCGCCACAACCTCCCGTCGACCATCCAGCATCTTTTTGGTTGGATCTGGAAGATGAGGGCCGGGACTCGGGACTGAGCCGAGGGAAGAGAGTGGGGCGACGGTAAAGAGGTGAAGAAGGCAGTGCCGTGCTCGATCAACGATGCAAGGAACATCTCTTCACGTCTCAGCGATGGGGGTGGAAGCCGCTGGACTCGATCTTCCAGTTCGGCACGACTCAAAGGTTTGGTAGGCTTGCTCGATTCACCACCACGATCTGTTTCTCCAATGTAATCAGTTTGGATCCTTTCATTGTTTTTCTCCAGCACGTCCTCAACTCCCCCTTTTAACTCCAGGCGCCCTTCAAAGAAATGGAAGCGTGAACAGTGCGATTATAGGCTGGGTCATCAGGTAAATCTCACTTTTGAGTGTTATAGTCTTATATCGTTCTGATGCTGTCAGTTAACACAGATTCTGGAAGGGACACCATTTTTATATGCTACTCTACCAAGTGTAGGAAACGCACGTATCATCGCAAGCTATGATGTGAGAATATCTAAGATGTTTGCACTACTAATCTGTTATGCATTTTGTGGTGAGATGTTTGTCTACCTGCAATCCTTTTCTTTTTTGCCAGATAAAATATGAACTCACACAGGTTGTCTGATGCCTGACCATTAATTCATATTACCCTAGCTACAACCCTTCCTATTAAAAAATGCAAATGAAAATATGCAAGCTAACTCTAAATTTCATTTATGCTGGCGAGGAACAACAGATGCTACTGCCGATGATTTGACCTTATGAGTTATGATACATTAAAGCAAATTATCCTGATTTTTCTTCCTTCCCATGCTATTTATATATTTTTGTTCTTGCAGTTTCCCATCTAGGTAACAGCTCACAAATCATGAGTTTCCGGAATGAGCATATTTCCATGGCTGCGTAGAGAAGCATAGTAAATTCTATGACTGAATAAAACATGGTAATCTTAGGTAGTGTACAAGGGAAATTTATTAATTTGCATCTGTCCCAGTTGTGCATAAACATGTTTGGCTATTGTTTCCTGCAACTTCTTAGGGTTCACAATGATTCTACTAAAGAAGTGTGGTAAGCTTCTGAGATACTGGTAAAAAAGAGCTTCTGAGTCACATGAGCACTCTTTGTATTTGGATTTGTTTATCATGCTATATACTCATGCAAGGGAGAACTTTTGTGATGTAGTAAAGGATGTCAAGGTGGACTCTGAACTCTGAAACTCTGATCAAACATTTTTTTATATATTTCTTATTCTGTGAATGGAAGCTATGCTAAGCTAAGCTTTCGTAGACATAGCCAATGAATGCATTTTCTATCATTTGAGGCTTCATGGTTGCATTGATTATGTTATTTGAAACTCTATATGTTTATATAGACCAGTCCTTTTTGGTTTGATCAGTTTTGCTGCCTTTCTCTATGGTCAGGTATTGTTCACTTACAACTGAAATATCATGGTTGTTTCTTTGTGGAGAAGTTAATGCTTTTAGTTTGACTAGCGAGGATCTGTACAGACTCGGGTGATCAAAGATTTTTATCATAGCAGGTATCCAAGGACCTTACACAACATTTTTTGCCCTATGTCCAAAAGTTCATGATATTGGAAGGGCAGGAACATAATCGGAGCCGGCTGAACAAAAGGTGTAACTTTTTTGCCATCAATTTATTCAGTTTTCCTTATCCTACACTTGTTGGCTTCACCTCAAAAGTTTCTTCATGTTTGCAGGAAAGTAATAACACTTTGCAACAAGGCTTGTTGGAACAGGAATAAGTGTAGGCAGAGCAACTGCAAGCCAAAACATCAAGATCTGAGTGAAGGTGACATATGATCCTATTTATGATCACTTTATTTATGGCTCACTTACAAAAACTATGGCAGTTCCTCTTGAAAAAGAAAATCAAAACCACATGTTTAATGTGGTGATCACTTATTATAATTTTTTTGCATGTCTTGAGGCAAGTGGCTAAATGCGGAAAGGTACAATACTTTATCATGGGCACGTATAAGCAGTGTCATGAGAGTGGATCTATATTTTATTTCCCAACTAGAAAAAATTCAGCAAGGATGTTCCATGGCCAAACTAGATTTCTAAATGTTGATATTAGGTATGTATGGTAGGGGATGTTCTCTGAAAGATATCTGAATAGCGATATCTATTGTATGCTACATCAGTATACGACATAATAGTATTGCTTATATTCTGTTGTTGCTTTATTTTGATCGACTGTATTTTATTTTATTTTTTGCATGTGATACTACTTAACAACCTACAACCACTTGATTGAGTGCTTTGGAGGTGATTTTTACCTCAATAAAACATTCCTTATTGTAGATCATATGAAATTCTTCAACCAGAGGACCTCCTTCAGTGAGTAAGCCTACATTCAGTCATCTATGCTGATGCGACAACGACACATTCAAAGAAAAGCAAGGAATGGTCAATGAGAAATGATATTTGTGTTTCAACAGTTCCTAAGAAAAGAGTACTGTAATTCTCATCTCTATTCTATGAATAAGGCTGACATTTTTTTGACAAATGATTCTTTTGACCATCAAGATTTTAGTGTTATATGAACTTCGATTAGTCCATGTTTTAATGCTTTGCATGTGTATGCCCAAATGCAAATGTTGTCGAAAATGTAAGAACACAAATGAGCAGAAGAGTTAGAATCATTTTTTCCTCTCCTGTGACCTATATTTCTGTTTTCTCATGAACTATATAGACGTGATGAGAAGTAAAAGTAACACTACTTTCCGATTCTGCCTTAGGGTCTTATGTATTTCTGGAAATTCCATCATTATAGTGCAAAAGTTACTAAAAACTTCTATCATAATAGACGGGCGCAGTAACGCGCGCCATCATGATCTACTATGAGGAAAAAGAAAGGAGGCCATGCGGCTCACAGTCACACCAATAAGTAAACCCCTAACGCAATCGATTTTGGGAAGGTCTCGGTGAAACATTTTAATAGGGGGTCTAATTCGGCAGTGCATGAGGTAGCTCAGCTAGGTACCTATAATCCTTCGACTATGTGGTTGATGCATCCCCTAGTTATGTCCTTAAACTTCTACCGGTTGATGATGTAACTATTGTTTGATTTAAATGAAACTATCTATGAAGGTCTTCCGTTCAAAATAAAAAAACACTAACTCCATCCCTCGCGTCATATTCGCGACCATCTCCTGATCGCCGGAGGCCCATGACGATCATTATTGGCTACATCACATCTGCATCGAGGAGGCACTGACTGGGCTCTCCAACCCCCTATGATCCTCTATTCATACTTGTAAACAATATTGGGCAAATCCTATGTGGCGCCCTC
>NC_041385.1:860198774-860342651 GCF_002162155.2 Triticum dicoccoides | reverse complement strand
TTCACCTTTTTTCTTTATTTAACCGCAAGAAATGCGCGTGAAGTGCGATTCAAACACGCGATGTCGAGTTTAGTGTCAGCTGCGATAACCAACCCAGACTTCTCACTTGGCGTGATTCCATACATCTTTTTTCCTTTTTTTTTCCTTCTTTCTTCTTTTCCTTTGTCCTTTCTATTAATTCCATGTCCCTTTTTATTTTCTCTTTCAAACTTGCGAAGTTTTTCTTCAAAATCGATGAATTGTTTTTCAAATTTATGAACTCTTTTTTTCAAATTTTTGATGAAATTTTTTCAATTCGATGAACTTTTTTGCAAATTTTTGAACTTTATTTCTTTTTCGATGAACTTTTTGAAGTTTGTGAACCTTTTTTCAAAATCTGTGAACATTTTCTGAATTCGTGTTTTTTTGCTATTTAAAAAAATGTTTTTTAAAAGTCAACGGTTAACCGATCAACTGATCCACCCCGAGCGGTCAACGCGATTGAGCGAACTAGCGAAACCAATCGAGCAGTTGTCTTTTTCTTGGGCCAGCCCACGAGTGGGGGCCGCATGGGCGCCAAGAAGCTCAACTGGCGCCCTAATTGAGCTCCCACAAAATATAATATTATTTTGTTTGATAGTATGATGTGCGTTTGCTGATTGTCAAGAAAAAGATGTGCGTGTTGGGTGAGACGGCATTGTTCTCGGTTATTTTAGCTATGTGAACAGCATCTTAATTTTCTATAAAAGCCCGTGGCAACGCACGGACGTTCTACTAGTAAAAATTAGACAAGGGTAGGGAGGATATAATGGTGCCATCATCCAGGAAATAATTGCTAGGAAAAATGGTATGATTTCATGTACTTTCACTCATGAACTTAGAGTTTTTAATTTCAAAGTGCATGATCTCGCCAAGTTTGGTTGTAATTTAGGTGTAGGTCATCATGTTTTGTTGGGGTCTCCTCATGACCAAAACATTGTACCTTTAATTATTGAGCAGTAAAGGGGGCAAGATTTCTGAAAAAAATAAAAATTGGTCAATAAAACTTAGGGTTGTTGCCTAAAAAAAGAGATGGTAATGGTAACGAGCGAACGTGCGCCATGAATGTCGATGTCCAGAGAGAAATTCTGCTTGCGATGCGATTGATTGACAATGATTTATTTCCAGTGTTGCGAATTCGTCAAGATCAGAAACTAATAAATCAGAATCGCATTTTTTGTAGAAAGTATTGATCCATAGGATTGAACACTTGCCATGGTTAACACAGGCCTGTCTCCCCATTCCAAATACACCATGTTTCCAAGTTTCAATCCTTGCCCTCCTAGTTTGTTGTTTGTATTGACGTGTTTCCTAACAGGACACACCGACACCACCATTCCGGGAGCTTGTTGCCATGGCGACGCGGATCTCGCCAATGGCCGCGGTGATGGCACTGCTGCTGGCCTCACTGGTTGCGCTATCCTCGGCGCACGACGGACACCACCACGCGCCGGTTGAAGCGCCGAGCCCTAGTTACCATGGTCTGGCGTCGGCGCCTGCTGCCTCTTCCAGTGACCACCACCATGGTCACCAGGCTCCAGCGCCGAGCCCTAGTCACCATCATCGTCATCATCATGGTCCGGCGTCGGCCCCTGCTCCTGCTCACGGTCACCACCATCATGGTTACCACACTCCAGCACTGAGCCCTAGTCACCATCATCGTCATTGTTAGATAATAACGGGAAATAAACGAGACAAAGAGACACGGATTTTTACGTGGAAACCCTTGCGGGAGAAAACCACGGACGCACGAAGGCGCAATCACTATGATGGAGGAGTATTACAAGCACGAGACGACACACCGTCTGAAGTGCGACTACATAGGGTATATAAGAGGGCAATACATGAGAGTCCTTGGAGGACAAGTAAACGAGTTGTACTCGTACGCGTCGACGTCAACGCAAAGGCCCACACCGTTTGTACTACGTCTAGTCCAATACGGTACTAGAATTTAGATCATAATTTAACAATCTCCACCTTGATCCAAATTCCCTCAAGTAGTCGAAGAAAGTAGATAACTCCATCCAAATCAGTATAAACACCTTGTGCGTCAAAGTCCATCGGACTAGTGAGAAATACCAACTAAGCCTGAGCAAAGCTCAAACTTATTGGTAGGAACTGGCTTTGTCATCATATCAGCAGGATTATCATGAGTACTTATCTTGCATACCTTCAAATCACCTTCAGCAACAACATCTCGAATATAGTGAAATCTAACATCAACGTGCTTTCTCCTCTCATGATACATTGGATTCTTTCTAAGATATATGGCACTTTGACTGTCAGAAAATATGGTAGGGCAAGATGAATCTCCACAAAGCTCAGTTTACAAACCTTTCAACCAGATAGCTTCTTTGCATGCCTCGGAAATAGCCATATACTCGGCATCAATAGTGGAACAAGCCACAATAGACTGCAAAGTTGCTCTCCAACTCACAGCACAATCACCAATGGTGAAAACATAACCTGTGAGCGATCTTCTCTTATCCAAATCACCAGCAAAATCAGAATCAACAAAACCAACAAGTCCATCTCTAGTTTTCCCAAACTTTAAGTAAGCATTAGAAGTACCACGCAGGTATCTGAAAATCCACTGAACTGCTTTCCAATGCTCTTTTCCAGGATTAGCCATGTATCTACTGACAACACTCAATGCATATGATAAATCCGGACGAGAACAAACCATGGCATACATAAGTGAACCAACTGCACTCGAATAGGGAACTCTAGACATGTACTCAATATCTGCATCTGACTTAGGACATAAAGCTGATGATAATTTGAAGTGTGCAGCTAACGGAGTACTCACCGGCTTGGCATTATGCATATTAAAACGATGAAGAACTTTATCAATATATCCCTTCTGACTTAGATATACTTTTCCAGACGGTCTATCTCTAGATATTTCCATGCCAAGTATTTTCTTTGCTGCACCCAAATCCTTCATCTCAAATTCATCACTCAATTGCTTCTTTAGTTCATCAATATCTGACATACTCTTTGCAGCAATAAGCATATCATCAACATAAAGGAGCAAAAAAATAGTTCAACCATTGACAGTTTTTAAATAAACACAACTATCATAATTAGACCTTTTGAAACCTTGAGAGAGCATAAAGGTGTCAAATCTCTTGTACCACTGTCTAGGGGATTGCTTCAATCCATAAAGAGATTTCTTTAACTTGCAGAGAAGCTTTTCTTTTCCAGGAATAACAAAACCTTCAGGTTGTTCCATATAAATATCCTCTTCTAATTCTCCATGTAAAAATGCAGTTTTAACATCCAATTGTTCAAGCTCAAGATTATGCATGGCAACAATACTGAGTAAAGTGCGAATAGAGCTATGCTTCACAACAGGAGAAAAGACTTCGTTATAGTCAATACCTGGAATCTGACTGTAACCTTTAGCAACTAACCTTGATTTATATCTTGTCTCATCATTAGGAGAAACACCTTCTTTCCTCTTGAAAACCCACTTGCAACGAATAGGTTTCTTCTCTCTAGGCAATTTTACTAAATCCCAAGTGCCATTCTTTTCAAGTGATTCCATCTCATCATGCATAGCGGTCATCCACTTACTACTATCACCAGAAATAATAGCCTCGGAATATGAAGAAGGCTCAGCATTACCTTCAATTTCTTCTGCAACAGATAAAGCAAAAGAAACAATATTGCACTCTTCAATTAACCTATCAGGTTTATTAATACCCCGTCTAACTCTGTCATGTGCAAAATTCCAACTAGGTGGAACAATAGGCTGATTTAGAGTGGGAGTGACATGATCATCATTAACGACGGGTTCATCATGTGCATCAACAATTTCATTACCAGATGTATCACCTGAATCAATAACATGCTCCACCTGAACAGTAGGCTGCTGAATAGTAGGCTGCTGTTCACTCTCAACGGGAACATTAGTAGATGAAACATCATGTAACATAGCAGATTCATTAAAGATAACATTTCTGCTAATAACAATCTTCTGGGTTTCAGGATTCCACAATTTAAAACCTTTAACACCAGACTTATAACCAAGAAAGATGCACTTAACAGCCCTAGGCTCCAACTTTCCATTATCAACATGAGCATAAGCAGTGCAACCAAAAACTCTCAACTGTGAATAATCAGCAGGTGAACCAGACCATACCTCAATTGAAGTTTTCTTATTAAGAGCAATAGATGGTGAACGATTAATGAGATAACAAGCAGTGGAAGCGGCCTCAGCCCAAAAACGCCTATGCAAACCTGCATTGGACAACATGCAACGGGCTCTGGAAATAATGGTCCTGTTCATACGCTCAGCAACACCGTTTTGTTGAGGAGTATAAGGAACGGTGTAGTGTCTGACAATGCATTCAGACTTGCAATAATTTTTAAATTGCTTACAACAGAATTCCATACCATTATCAGTGTGAAGTATCTTTACCTTCCTTTCAGTTTGTCTCTCAATCATAATCTTCCACTCCTTAAATGCTGAGAATGCTTCATATTTATGCTTCAAGAAAAAAGGCCAAACTTTTCTCGAATAATCATCAATAATAGTCAGCATATAACTTGCACCACCTAATGACTTCTTGCGAGATGGTCCCCATAAATCAGAATGCACATAATCAAGAATACCTTCAGTTGTATGGGTCGAAGTATTGAACTTCACCCTCTTGTGCTTGCCGAAGATACAGTGCTCACAAAATTTCAATTTACCAGGTTCATATCCATCAAGAAGACCTCTCTTGTTTAACTCTGCTAAACCAAGTTCACTCATATGTCCAAGACGCATATGCCAAAGGTTAGCAGCATCACAATCAGAATTCTTTGAAACAACTGGAGTAGCGTTACCTGAAACAGTAGAACCTCGAAGGTAATAAAGACCATTGGTCGAACTTAAGTCACCTTTCATCACAACAAGGGAACCTTTGGTGACCTTCAAAACACTATCTCCGCCTGAATATTTGTACCCCTTTGCATCAAGGGCACTCATAGAGATAAGATTTCTCTTCATCTTCGAAATATACCGAACATCTGTCAAAGTTCTGATTATGCCATCGAACATCTTGATTCGAATAGAACCTATGCCTTCAATCTTGCATGGTGAATTATCAAAACCCAAAACGGAACCAGCAGAAGTAGTGGAATCAAAAGTATTAAACCAATCTCTATGTGGACACATATGAAAAGTGCATGCAGTGTCAAGTACCCACTCATCATTGGTCTCAACACATCCAGCAATAATGACAAGAGCATCATCGGAACTATCATCACGAGCAACGTTAGAAGAATTTTCACCTTGTCTGTTACCTTTCCTCTTTTCCTTGTTCTGCAACTTGAAACAATCAGAGATGTCATGCCCGTCTCTCCTGCAATACCTGCAATACTTCTTGTCTCTGGATTGCGACCGGCCCCTGTAGCCGTTTTTACTTCTGCCTCTGTTTCCATTATTGGAGTTCTTCTCCTTTGTTCTGCCACGAACAGATAATCCCTCGGCTTGGGATGAACTTGAACCATCATGAGGCACCATTAATTTCATCTTCTCCTTGGAGTTCAAAGCTTCATAAACTTCATTAAGCGTGAGAGTATCACGACTGTATAATATGGTATCTCTAAAATTGGTATAAGAACTTGGCAGTGAACAAAGTAACATTAAAGCAGTATCTTCTTCTTCATACTTAACCTCCATTGCAGCTAGATCAGATATGATCTCTTTAAATTCTGAAATATGATTCAAAACATTACCTCCCTCGGGTAACCTGTGCAGGAATAATTTTTGCTTCAGATGCATCTTGCTGGTGAGATCTTTATTCATGCAAATCCCTTCCAGCTTTAACCATAGAGCGGCAGCAGTTTTCTCGCTCAAAACTTCCTGCAAAATATTATTATGCAAATGGAGTTGAATTTGTGACAAAGCCTTACAATCAATTATTTTCTCCTCATCAGTCCAATCTTGAATTCGGTTCTTTCCAAAACTATCCAGTGCTTCATCATAGTCGGACTGTGCCAACAACGCACGCATCTTGACTTGCCATAGGGTAAACCTTGTGTCACGGTCCAGCAGCGGAAGGTCGTACTTCATGGATGCAATGAGTCGAACAAATCTGTGCACAAAGTAGTACAAGTCGGAGTAGAATAATTGTTGACAGAATTAGTTTGCGGCGCAAAATAAAAAATACTAGATAAATAGCACCTGGTAGCTTTCTGGGGTAGATGTAGCGACTGGAGTTGAAAAACACAAGAGCCAAACTTGTGCAAGCTCACGTCAGAACTAGCAGGCTCTTGTCTTCACGTGAACAGGACCCAACTAGTACTCTCCGTGGGAAGTACTAGTAGCCCCAGCGATCAATTAAAAACGCGTGAGTAGCAGCAGCGGCAACGCGTAATCTCCTCGGAACTTGATCCGTGCACAGACGTGGAGCAGCAGCGGAACTCTGACGGATTAGACAACGACGACTGCTGCAGAAATCCTGTCGGTCTCGGGTACTCGGCTTCTTGCTAGGGCGATATAGCAGAAATCGATCCGGACAGATCGCCTGGTCGGCGGCGGCGCACGCAGATGAAAACCCTAACTTCTCTCGTCTCAAATCTCGTATCCGTAAACTTGGCTCTGATACCACTTATTAGATAATAACGAGAAATAAACGAGACAAAGAGACACGGATTTTTACGTGGAAACCCTTGCGGGAGAAAACCACAGACGCACGAAGGCGCAATCACTATGATGGAGGAGTATTACAAGCACGAAACGATAGACCGTCTGAAGTGCGACTACATGGGGTATATAAGAGGGCAATACATGAGAGTCCTTGGAGGACAAGTAAACGAGTTGTACTCGTACGCGTCGACGTCAACGCAAAGGCCCACACCGTTTGTACTACGTCTAGTCCAATACGGTACTAGAATTTAGATCATAATTTAACAGTCATCACCATGGTCCGGCGGTGGTGCCCTCTCCTGCTCACGGTGACCACCACCATGGTCACGATGCTCCATCGCCGAGCCCTAGTCACCATAATCATCATCAACATGGTCCGTCACCGGCGCCTGCTCCAGCTCACGATGCTCACCACGCTCCAGCGCGGAGCGCTAGTCACCATCATCATCATGGGCCGTCATCGGCTCCTGCTCCCGCTCACGGTGACCACCACCATGGTCATGACGCTCCAGCGCCGAGCCCTAATCAGCATCATCATCATCACCATGGTCCGTCGTCAGCGCCTACTCCCGCTCACAATGGTCACCATGCTCCGGCGCCGAGCCCTACTCACCATCAACATCTTCAACATGGTCCGTCGTCAGCGCCTGCTCCCGCTCACAATGGTCACCACGCTCAAGCGCCGAGCCCTACTCACCATCATCGTCATCACCATGGTCCAGCATCGGCGCCTGCTCCCGCTCACGGCGACCACCGCCATGGTCACCACGCTCCACCGCCGTCGCCTATCCACGTCGCCCCAGCTCCTGCACCCAGCCAGAACTCCCAAGTGCCGTCAGCAGCCTCTGGAGACTACTACCACTCCCCAGCTCCAGCGCCTGGTCCGGCAAGTTCTTCTTTCCGCCACACAGTCACCGGCGGAGTTGGTCTAGTCGCCGCGGCTGCAGTGTCCGCCGTTTTGCTTCTTCTTTAGAGCATCTCCAACAGCCGCTGAACGCGCCACGCGCAAAAAATGGCTTTAGCGCGCGCCCATCGCCTGGTTTGGCGCAGCGCGCATCGCCAGCTCCAGTCGCCGCGCGAAAATGCAGCGCGCGCGCCGCTCCAGCAGGCGCGCAAAAATTGCAGCGCGTGCTCATTCTACAAACTAGGAAAGCATAGAAACTAGATAGATTGCATAGGATTTTAAACGATACAAAGGTATTTTACATCCGAAACATAGATTGCATAATTTAAAAACCACAAACGATAAAAAACTAAATAGATAGCATAAATAACTACTCTAAGTCGCTATCATCATCATCACCATTATCATCCTCGGCGGTGTCGTCCGAGGTTGATAGCCATATGTCCAACCAACGATCATCCTCGGGGGTGAAGATCGTCCTACGACCTGCTGCAACGAGATCGGTCTGCTTGTTCGCCAACGCCTTCCGCCGACGGCTGTCCAACCGCGCCTCGCGGCGCCTTCGCGTGTCCTCCTCGCGACGCCTTGCCCAGTAGGCTTGCTCGTAGGCGACGTCCTCCGGGTGGCGCCGGCGCCACTCCGCCATGACCCGCTCGTCCTCCTGGGCGAGGAGGAGGCGGCGCTGCCACTCGGCGTGCTCCGCACGGTCTTGTGCTGTGTTCAGACGAGGCGGCGGGGCGACGTCGAGCGCCTGCTGGAGCGTGTATACGTCTTGGAAGTTCATCTGGCCGCGCGGCCGGCCCAGGCGCCACGCCGCCGCGTCGTATGCGCGGGCGGCCTCGCGCGCCGTCCCGTACGTGCCGAGGCCGAGCCGGAGATCGCCGGAGCGTATCTCCGCGTAGTAGCCGCCGTTGGGGCGCAGGCGGACGCCGCGGTAGCCGGATGCTCCTCGGCGGCGCGGCGGCAAGGCGGGGCGTTGGACGGCGCGTCGGTGGCGGGGCGCTGGACCGGCGCGTCGGTGGCGGGGCGCTGGAGCGGCGCGTGGCAGAGAGGGAAGGAAGAAGAGGCGTGGAGAGGCGCGTGGCGCGCGCCGCACTTTATAGGCACGACGGAAGCGGTGCGCAAAAAATGAGGCGCGAGCTGGCGCCTTTTCGCGCGCGCGGGCAAACGATTCTCGCGCGCGCGATTATCCCGCCACCGCTGGAGGGCGGCAAAACGCCCCGCGCGCGCTAAAAGCTGCGTTTACCCCGCGCGCGCGTCGTTTTGCGCGGCTGTTGGAGATGCTCTTAGTCGATTTTCGTGTCATTTTTGCAGTGTGCATGCTTGGTCGCAAATAACTACGATGCCTGCAAGTTTCATAGACCAATTGTCGCAAATTTACCAATGGGATTTGTATCAATTCTATTTTCTGATTTGATACCTATTTTTTTCCTTAATATTTCAACTCAAAACTATACCCAATGTATGCATGTTGCAACAATCCATGTTCAGTGGTTAGACATGGCCAGTGCCAGTTACGGCGCACTGGCTGTGCAGCCAGAACAAGTACATGGATGCCCACGTTATGCTCGACGAAATTCACGGCGATGGCGTCCATGACGCCGGCCTCGTCATGAACTCCGGCGACAGCGGCCTCGTGGACCTGGTGCCGCATCCTCCTTGCTACTGCCTCTATCACGGGCTCACCGCCCACCTTGTTGCACCCACAGCGCACACGGCCTGGTCAGCGACGGTGGACAGCTCACCATACGCGAATGTCGGCAGCGCGTCGAAACGAGACCGCCTCGGTGATCCTGGCGGCCGCCTATAGGGCCTCCCAGCAGTTCACTAAGCCCTCATAGCAACTCTAGCATACCCCGCAAAATCCAAACCTGTAAAATGTGTTTGCAGTTCGACGAAATTCTCGTTTGCGGGTCCAGAACGAGCGCGGTCGATCAGAAACTATACGTGAAACTGCATAATTTAAAAAAACAGATTCGCAGGAGAAATTGCTCCATAGTTGTTCATCACATACTACATATATTACATGATCAAACACTACAAACACTAGTTCACACTACATACTACATCAATACTAGTACTAGAGGTGGTGGGGATCTCAAGGCGTCGAGCTCGCGTCCATGGACGACGTCGTGGAGGAGCTCAATCCTCCTCGCCGGAGCTGACGAGGTCGATGTACTTCTCCCTTTGCTCCTCCCGGATGCGCCGCCACTCGTCGTCCTTCTCCTTGGCGGTGAGGTTGGCCGCGACCGCCTGCTGGAACACGAGGTCTTCGAGCTCCTCGTGGTGGCGCCGGTCCTCCGCCTCCTCGCGGAAGCTCTGCTTGGCAATGGCGGGCGCGATCGCGTCGACATCGGCGACGAAGTCCTCCGGCCCGATGACTCCGCGGCTGCCGAGCTTCTCGGGCTCCTGCTTGACAGGGACCTCCTCCGGCTCCTCCGGCTTCTCCGACCACTCCCTCTTCACAGGAAGAAGGCCCGCGCCGGAAGAGGAAGAGCTCCCGGCGTAAGAAGATCTCACCGCAGAGGACGAGCCCGCGGCCGAGGACAGCGTACAGCCGTGCCAACGGTCGTATTCGTCCGTCTCCCGGACGAGGAAGCTCGGCGGCGGCGAGAGCCCGCGGTTGGTCCACTTCCTCGCCCCGTGCTTCCTCGCGCCGCTCGCGCTCGGGGTCGCTACCGCCACCGGATCTGCTCCCGGAGCCGCGTCCGGAGCTCCACATGCGGCCCCACATGGCGGTTGGAGGCGGAAGGGGCTCGCCGGCGGCGAGAAATGTGCAGAGGGGAGTGGGGAATTGCGGAACTCGGCAGCGGCGTAGGGATAGGTTTCGAACCGCAAACGCATCGCAAACCCGTAGATATACTGGTCGGGGGCGGGCGGTTGCGGGCCGCGTAAATATTTTTACGGGCCGGTCGAGTATACGGGCTTCGTTCTAGCCAGAAAATCGGGCCGAGCCCGTATACTCGCCGGAGTTTTGCGGGTTTCCGGATTTTGCGGGTCCGCTAGAGTTGCTCTCATATGAGCTCCACTAGAGCACCGGCGTGGCAAATGCGTTCACCACGCTATGTTTTTATATTCTACTAAAGTTGTGACAAGTAATATGGATAGAAGAAAGCATTTATTATAAAAATGTTGTTATCTTTATTTTTATTTATATAAATCTGCATTTTTATGTATGAATATTTTTCAAATATACATTGAACATTCTTTAAACACGGCGAACATTATATCAATATACGTTGAACATTTTTCTATATATGATGAATATTTTCTAAACTAGACGATACTCCGTGTGTTGTTGTGGGAATCGGTTGCAATATACTTGATTGAGATTTGATTGTGTTGAATATGAATATTAAGATGAATAACACCAGCCAAAATTTAAAATATATATGACTTATTATACTTGATTATGCATAGTTGTAAAATATTTATTGACGGGGATAAATAAGTTAGCGGGGATCACTCTCCTAGATATATACAGAAAAACATTTTTAAATACACACTGAACATATTTAAACACAAACTAAACACTTTTAAAATTGAAATTTTTAAATACATGATGAACATTTTTCAGAGATATTATATATTTTCATAATACATGTTTCAAAATGTAAATTTATTTAAATAAGAATCTTTAAAAATAGTTTTTTTAATTTCAATATATTTAATAAATATATAAATATATTCATAAAAAATTAGAACAACTAAATGAGATACGTTGTTTTTTGCCCAATAGGGAGCTCTCCATCAGCAATACACCTGATGATAAGGACATGATTCGACCATCTTGGCTGCTTATATAAACTATATACTTTTTCTTCGTGAAATCGCCCGTGGCTTGGACTGGGATCTTCCTCTCCTATGCATTTTGTTTTGCTCAATTCTTAACACGCAGGCATTGATACCTTATAAGCACACAACCCTAAAAGATATATGAAAATAGATGTCATATTTCTCATCTATTATTCGTTCAGTGCTTATGGCTTTGTACTAAACTTATATATTTTATTTTATTAGTCTTTAATTTTTACTATTTTTTTATATTTAGCATAATTAGGCATATCAATTTTCCTATTAAAAACTAGTATATTTTGTTACATACTTTGAATGTCTATACTAAAACAATGGACATTTGATAAATTTAAATGTATTTTGTAGAAAAACTATGTGAAGAGCTTTCGGTTATGAGAAATTGTTGTATGAAAACCTCTATTAAACTATTTCGAAAGCGAGAAACTAAAAGATAACAAAATCACACATTTCCATGTACTAATTTGTGACATTTGCATAAGTATAGCGTGTGTGTGTATGCGGGAGTATACGTTCAGGTATATCGTATAATATTTCTAAATATTTGGAAGATATCTTTAAAGTGGCGGTCCAGCAAATATTTTGATAGAGGTTTCTAGTGTAGGATTGAGCGTAAGCATTATAAATTCTAGTGTATATGAGATGTTCACATGGAGCTTGTTATTGATTATCTGGCTTTATTGATTAAGTCGGTTTTTTGGCAAACATTATGCAAATTGTAGGCACCATGTTTGTCTTTATTTTTTTCCAAAATTAATACTGTCTTTGGAAGAGGAATATCTCTTCTCTATGTGGGTACTATTTTTGTGCATACAATGTAATGGTGTTACGGCTCAAAGAATGTCTGACCTGTCTGGTTACCAGCCCAGGTAGGCTGCCCCGTGGCCTCCTAGGTTAGTTTCCGCCCCGAGCTATCATGCCGACATACCTTCAAAAAAAAAGCTATCATGCCGACACATGGGTCCTTGTACAAGAAGACTTTGGAAACCGGCCCCGACGTAGCCAACTAGATTGATGTATAGGTACTTTGTACACCCCTATCACAGTATACATGAGTAGGAGTATGGTTGTACCTCGTACGGAGGGCATGAACCTATGTAAATATGGTCTCCTGTTTCCCTTCCGATCTACCCATCTCATCGGGATACCCTACCGAGGGATCTACCTGAATCAGCGCCGACGGTGATGGCCCATGAAATTCATGCGTGGTGAACTCATAGATAATATGGGATCTCTAGTGTACAGTGGCGTGATCTACACCATGTCAGCTCTTCATCTTTGGCGCCATGACATATGTTGCCAACTCGACCAGCCACATCAGCCGAGTCGAACTATGCTCTGGGCCAAATCATCAGATTTGGCAATATGGAATATGTCACACATTGACGTGGCGAGCTTATTCAACAAGGCCTGCTGTCATGCCGGGCCTAGGAGTAGCAGGATGAATTTTTGACCCACCCAACACCACTTGATCGCCAATGTGGAAGACCTCACCAATTTCCTTGAGGGGACCGAGGGGTGCAAAGACCCCGACGAGGATCAGGAGATCAAAGCACTTGACCAAGTGGTTTTGGACGATCCAGAGCAAGATGCAGCTCGACTAAGAATCATATCGACCCTCAACAAAGTTTATAAGGAAACGAGACGTAGTGCATGGCAGTCAAGCTACAAGAGGTTGAGGAGTTGTTCTGAACTCGGCATCCAATTGGCAAGACCATCCCGTCAGCAGACAAGGCCTCCCTAGTCATGGCTGCGCCGGAATGCTTGAGATCCAAACCGACTAGCTTACAATGAGCATGACCGGGAGGTCAGATACATCATCAATGTTGTGTTATATGGTGCTCAGACCATTTTGCAAAACTTAGCCATATAGATGGTACTGTCACGCAAAAAAAATGACTAGTGGTACTGATTCGTTACACATGCCCCAAGTGTGGTACCTCTGTGTAATTAACTCTACTAAAGCCGTGACAAGTAGTAGGGATCGGCGAAAGCATTTATTATGAAAATGTCGTTATCCTTATTTTTATTATATAAACCTACTTGCTTATTTATGAATATTTTTCAAATATACATTGAACATTCTTCAAACACGGCGAACATTATATCAATATGCGTTTAACATTTTTCCATATATGATGAATTTTTTTGAAATACTAGCCCATGCGTTGTTGTGGGAATCAGTTGTAATATATTTGAATGGGATTTGATTGTGCTGAATATAAATATTTATATTAACAACACATCGACCAAAATTTAAAATACAAATGACTTATTATATTTGAACCTGTGCAATTGCACGGGCTAGCATAAAATAACTTAAAATGCATGCGTATTAGAACATGTGAAAGTAATCCTTGGTGATGTATAGGGGAAAATAAACAATATCTCTTTAGTAATTTCCTAAATTATAAATTCACTGTACGAAGGATGCAATCTTTAGCAACAAAAGAAATGCAAATAACTGAGAATATATTATAGGCAACACAAATGAGAAGAACAAAGTTTAAATCAGCTTCATATTGGGGTGCTGGTTTGCATGATATTGTTAGAAATGAACCAAATACAGTTTGAGCATGATTATTTTCATGAAGAAACCTACTTTGTTGTAACCTTGGGTAAAACATATACAGGCATAACGTAAGCAACTCGCAAACCACGAAGCTCACCTCTCCTAATACTGGGTAATTTGATGGTACTCCTATTACTGGTTGTTAGTTTTCGGGGCAACAAATCAGTTCAAAAATATAGATTAATTCAAAATATTTTAATGATATTCGATATTGTTAAAGAAGGTCCTAATTTCCGTATTCTAAACCACAATGGATTTGAAGCTATATTTGTGTTAAGTCATTTATTTAGTTGGTTTTTGGCAATAGAAAGTGTAATTCAAAGAAACTATTAAGAATTTTCGAACAATTGATTCTTACATACCAAAGGGAAATTGAGTTAGACCTAAAGAAGCATAAATATCATACTATGACAACTAACGAGACAACATTTTTTTCTATAACTCAATTTTCCTTCAAGTTCAGCATATTACATGAGAGACACATATTACATGTAAAGGAAAAAACATTCAGCTAGCGAAGTCAAAAAGTCCATATGTTTCTCATATGCAATTAACATTTCAATCCATGGCTTTGACATTTACTTCCTGAACCCTTTTTTCGTCAAGTAG
Organism: Triticum dicoccoides; assembly: GCF_002162155.2. Taxonomy (NCBI): domain Eukaryota; kingdom Viridiplantae; phylum Streptophyta; class Magnoliopsida; order Poales; family Poaceae; genus Triticum; species Triticum dicoccoides. Next base: position 860,328,092 of record NC_041385.1, on the reverse strand, counting down.
AGATGATAATCTTGATATGAAAAGAATAGACAAAATGATTGCCTCCCCAAATAATCTCTAAGAAACAAATACTAAATGCATTACATATAGGTAATAACTAAGTCAGTACATGCATATTTTGATGCTAAACCTCATGCGTCATGCCACAACTAAGTAGTTCAGTTCTCGAACAAATTTAGTTATTTTTCTGTTTCACCTATCAATTACTAATGGCTTCACAGGAGGTCAACTTACACTCTCTATTGGCAAAAAATGTGGCATAGGAGAACTGAACATTACCTGGTTGGGAAGTAGCTGGGAAGTACAGAGGTGTCTATGCACACGGCTTGCCTATATTAGAAATCTGTTGTATGTGTTTTATTAATCGAATTATCGCGATTTCGATTAAAAAAACTGCATGACTAACATTTAAACCGGGCTATGGCTTTATCTCCGTTTGTACTTTGAAGGATAGAAATACCGTACATGGATGTATGAGATATACCATTGGGACACCGAGTCAAGCATGCATATGTACTCCAAAATCAAGGAAACCGAAGGTCCAGAGTAGATATGGAGAGACAACTAACATGTTCAATCCACTGGCTCCTAGGCTCAACAAATTTCAGAGAAACTAGATCATGATTGGCGCGCGTTGCCGCGCCTATCTTTTTTTGCGATGAAACAACATGAACTCTCATACAAGGGCCAAAAAGATGGACATGATATTCTGTTAAAATTTAGACAACATGAATGGTTGAAAATCATCCTACTACTTGGAACCAACATAATTTAGATATGTCTTGAGCGAACTAATCTTATAGAAGACCAAAACACTCGGAAAGTATTCGAGCGCCAAAATTAGGATTAATATAGAGTAGCAATACCTTAGTATGGCATGCCACATGTACATCAGAGTAGAAACATGTGCAATCCAGGCCAAAATAGAGTAACCCGAATTATAGTTCAGATGCCATAAGATGAACTCTCGCATTGAGTAAATAGACAAATCCTTTAAGTAGGATTTCAGCCTTTATCCTTTAAGTAGTATCTTGTTAGATGCAACATCATGACCATTTGGAATTCCGGTTTTGTTATTTTGGCATTAGTTTATTTTGTACCTCCTACAAAGAGGGAAAGAAGCATTAAAAGAAAGGTAAAGGCCGCACACTATACATTCGGATTCTTCTGAAAAGATGAAGCGTCAACATGTTATGGTAAGTAACTGTTGTTGTTAACATGAGAAGATCACATATAATAAAATAAAAACAAAATAAATTCAAAAGAGGATTATGAGATATATATTAGTCTGCATGTATTATTAGCATATTGGTTGATCCTCTTTTCCCCAGGTTCTGGAATTCCTTTATCATGTCCATTGCAGGTGACAACCGCTTTGCTGACCCAATAGTAGCAAATTCCCCACCAACCAATAATTGATTTGCACAAGCGTTGGTTTTTAAGATTATTGAAATTCAAATTGTTAAGAAGTATGAAAGGACGGTAATTTTTATACCACAAGTGTATATGCCTCTGAGAGGTTCTCTTGGAAGTTCATGTCAACAATACTCTCAGACACTTTATTATATGAAAGTGAAATACTCCACAATTAATGTCACCAATTAATTTACAGAAGTATTGGAATGGTATCTTGAATATTGCAATCATCACACGAAGTACATGGTATCATCAAACAAGAAAGAAAGCTCCTTATAACCTCCAAAATCTAAGATAACAAAAGTAGTAGCGATGTGACTTACTAGTTACTGCAACTGGGCATCTTGTTTTCATAATACATAGCATCACACTGGGAACCCTCTGGCGCCAAAGCTTTCCATCATTTAAAGAACAAATCCTGCATGGTTGGCACTAGGCTCATACGCAAAACATGAGCTATAACCACCAATAGTTGGCAAAGCCAATCGACCAAATGACACATATCCTGAAAGGCTACATCATATGTAAGAAGAATAAAAAAAGTTGAGCAGTTTATTTAGAAAGCAAAATTATAAGGGGTGGAGGTGCTGGTCATGACCTGGGGAATCAAATCTCTCCTTTGTATATTCTCCAGTACTGTGCCCAACTCCCAATTAAACAACACATAAGCAGAATTGATGGTTAGCATACAAAGAAACCAAAGCAACAAGCATTCCATTCTATATATAATAAGGTGCTCTCAGATGTGAATGAACATGATACGTAGCATATTATACTTAAGGATAATACAAAAGGAATCAATTTTAGTTGATTATTATGTACATGAATAACATGTAAGCATTATCTTTGGCAACCAGATTACCTATAAAGGCAGTTGTATTCTCTTTGCTGAGAGGCAACTGTAGCCGACCGTGGCATCACGCAATGGTCCTCAATTAAGCATTCATGTTTTTTGTATCTAATAAGGACCGAGCGATTTCCTTTGCATGTTGCACCATGTATTTAAGGAAAAAATTATCGCAATACTTATTTGGCTTTCCTCATGTATGGATAAAGAAGTTGTTCACATAATTATTTGGCTTTCCTCATGTATGGATAAAGAAATTGTCCACATAATTATTCGGCTTTCCTCATGTATGGATATAAAGAGAAGATGTTGAGGCTTCACACCCTTCTAGAACAGCATGGTAACAATTTTTGCATATTTTTTTTGTACAGTTCTAAGTAATCTGTCCCACAGCAGTAAATATCCTCACTTAGAAACACATAATCTAAGCAATCATACACTGCAAAAAATATGGATGGTAAAACACGAAAAGATAATGTCTAGCAGTGCACGTGAAGTAATTTGTCATTGTGTATAAGCGAGTATGAACAACACCTATACAAATTTGTCATTGAAAGGAAATTAGCACAATGTAATCCTGTGGTGGAAGGAATCATATATGAATGGGGTATGAAGATAGTAGGGGAACCTAGCCAAACACCATGTCGATGGATGTTTTGTCGCCAGGTCGAAAAAGGTTGGGGAGGAAGCACATATACACGGCAACTGAAGGATGGGAAAACAGAGAGGCGGACATCCATTAATCACTGCCGGAGAGAGGCACACATCATCCAACATGAATGCCTGAAGAGAAACTGAAGAGTAATTGCTTGCCTTCAATTCCCAGCGGAGCAGCTTCGCTCAACGATTAAGAGAAACTGCAGAGTAATTGCTGACATCTCAAGGAAGAAGAGGCCATTCCGTTCCGTGTACTCCAACGCCTCCTGTTCGCTCGCATTTAGAGAAAAAAATGGAGACGATGATTGGTTTGACTGAAAGATGGAGCACTGGGGTTCTGAAATTTTTGTCTGTAAAATGTGTGTGCATGTGTGCCAACTTTCCTCTTGTTTTCTAAATCGAACGCCATCACCAAATATGGGTTCTCTGTTTGGACATGTGCATAAAAATCTAGGGTTTAGGGTTTAGGGTTAGATCTGGGACTTCCTGGCCGTCCGATTTCGTGGTTGTGGCGATCTATTCCGCAGTCTGTGTTAATTGGACCCGGCTGTCATGTGGGCTGCTGCTCCAGAGGCCGAAACGCAGGCCTCTGGTGCACTGGGCAGTCGGCCAGCCTCCAGCCCATTGCAGCGCTGGGCTTGCAAGGCACCAACGGGCTTCCAATCCATCCAGTCTCTGGCTGCTCTCGATCTCTTTCTCAATGAAAAAACAAATCACTAACATACATATGAGTTCCACGGACAAAAGGCAGGATGTTCTTTGGATCCAACTAAAGCAGCGCGACGAGATGGAAGTGCAAAAACCCACCTATTTGTTCGGATGTAAGAGTCCTGACGCCCACACAAGAAAAATCGAACAAATTAACGTGAACAGAAAATAGGGCAGCGCAATTATTGTGAACAAATTAACGTGAACAGAAATCTGTTCTGGTGCATTGGGCCGTCCTGGCGGCTGGCGAACGACCCAATGCACCAGAGGCGTCCGTTTTGGCCCGTGGAGCAGCAGCCCACAGGACAGCTGGGCCCAATTTCACATAATGCGGGACAGGCTGCCCAATGGCCAGATCGCTAGAACGGACGGCCTAAAAGGCAAATCGCTGTGAGAGCTCGGTTTAGGTGCGGTTATACTGTCCTTAATTGAAAAAAAAAGGTAGCTAATCAGTAAGTAAAAAAGGAAAAAATTTGCACATAGTAGTCAACAAATTTTTTTCGAGATTGATGGGGGGGTCAAACCCCACCGCTTGTTATATTCCAACTCGAAGAGTGACTTGGCAGTCAGTACAAATACATGAAGGCACACACAAAGTGCAAAGGAAAATTACAGAGGACGGCGCCCAGGAGGAGAGCCAAAAACTAGAGAAAGAACGAAGTAAACAGAGGGGAAGGTTGGCACAGAGACCAAACCGAAAACCCTGGTAACCAACACCTCAGGAGCAAGCTCCGCCGAGCAGCTCGTTCCACCATCAACAAAGAACCACAAGAAGCCCTAGGGAGAAAAAAGGCACCAAAAACGGCAGCTCACAGAGGAACATCATTGGCACGAACGAAGGGCGTCGCATAGCCGAGTTCGTGCGGTGACACCGGTGTGCCACCGTCGAAGCCGCAAGACGGCGCTCCACCGAGACCGAAGGGCACGACACCGGTGTATCGTCGCCGAGGTCGAAGGGCAGCTTGCCGCCAAGGCCACGCCAGGATATCCACGCAAGCGTCGTCTAGGCCACCATGATGCATAGCCCTGTCCATAAGGATAATCGAAGTAGGAGCATGCCAAGAAGCGTCAATGGCACGAACGAAGGGCGTCGGATAGCCGAGTTGGTGCGGCGGCACCGGTGTGCCGCCGGCGAAGCCGAAAGACAACGCGCCACCGAGACCGAAGGGCACAGTACCGATGTACTGCCGCCGAGGTCGAAGGGTAGCAAGTCGTCTAGGCCACCCCAGGACGTCCAGGCAAGCGCCAACAGAGTGTCCTAGGACAAAGGCTTGTTAGGATCCTAACCGAGGTGAAGATGGAGCAGCAAGGGGCGGATCCGCCCAGAGCAGAACAATCCAAGACGATGCCCCCAACGAGGAATTGACGTGGAGACGTCGACACCGCCGGACTCGGGGAACCCGGGTCCGAGATTTCTCTCTGGATCAAAGAGCAAGGGGGAGAGGACGGCAGTGCCAACTCGACGCCTCCAGGAAGGAAACGGCACCCGTAGGTGTCGCCGTCGATTGAGCTTTTACCCGGCATTTGCATCCTCCACACTGCATCCCGAGGAGATTGGCCACCCACCGCCGAAGCCCAACATCTAGGCAAGAGCCGGGCCATGGGGGTGCCGAGGAAACAAGCTGGCACGGCCAGCAGGAGACATCAGATCCGACGAAGGGGAGGCAGCCCGCAGCCGGGGAGAACGGCAGCAACGAGCAGCCCGCCTCACCACGAGGAGGCGACGACGACCCAGGCCATCAGGGAGCAGCAGCCACCTGCTGCTGCAACTGCCGGACGAGGGCTGCCCAGTCACCGCCGAACGAGCGAGGGGGAGCCGTACCGCGCGAGCCCCTGGATCTGAGTGGAGCCGCCGCTTTCCCCGCAGGCCAGAGGAGGCCGATGCAAGGAGGTGCCCCAACTAGACCACGACAGAGGGGATCCGGGGAGCCAGCCACGACGTTGACAAGGGGAGGCACTGCGTAGCGGGGGGGCTCCAGGGAGAAGGGTCAGGGGTCGTCGTTGAAGCAGGGGAGGATGCGGGAGAGGAGAGCCGATGCGCACGCAAGGGAGCGAATCCCGCCGCCGCCGGCCGTCGGCGGGCTTTGCCCGGCGACGTCTGCCAGCGGCGGCGAGGGGAGGTGGCGTTGGTGGGGTCGGCGGCGGCGGCGGCTAGGGTTCCGCCCGAGCCGCCCCCAGGGGGACGACGCGGGGGCTGGGTCCGATGACGTGCTGCTACAACATATCAGGAGGGCCTAGTCAACAAATCCATTCACTCAAGCGGTACAGCCTCACTTTGCAGTTATATATTGGCGTAAGTTTCCTCAAATAGGGCAATTGTAGTAACGCCATCGCACATCACCTGTTCGTCCTCCATAATCGGTCATGTGCTATACAAAGTCCACAGAGTCCACACACCCATGTAATTTTTTCTCAGCGTAATGCTCAAGGAACGCAATGGATGGATGCTCCTACCATAAAGAAATAAAACTGCACATGGTGGAATCGAACAGCAAGAAATAAGTGTTGCAAGATATGCTGGTGTTGGAATCAAATCAAAGGATGAGGACGGTGAACTATGGAGGCGATGCATGGCGGATTGACTGGACATGAAACTGTTGCCACCAGGGTGACATCTAAAGTAGAACTTGCCAAAGAGCTTTTTCTATGAGGACAAACTTTGCGGACGGAGATATAGCTGATTGATGTACGGCAGATCATGGAGATGTAAACTGAGTTCTTCGTGTACATACAGGGTAGGGAGGAGAACTCTGCATCCTCAATGATGATAGCGAACAGATATTGTACCTGAAACTGTCGTCCGTACAACACCTCTGCTGCACCACCAAGCTTCACATTGATTAATTGATAGGCCTAAAAAGGGAAGCCAGATTCGGTCACAGAAGCTTTGGAGATTTAAAGGGAATAGAGGAATACACTGGATTTGATAGCATCACGACCTTTTCAAATTTGTCAATTCCAACATGGAGGGGCAGCAATGGACTATATATAGAGACATGTATAACTCAAGTATGCCATACAAATAGCTAAATTTTGATGCACATCAATTCTAAAATCTACTACAGATCTACAAATGAAAATCGTACACTATGATAATTTATGAAAATTGCTAAATATTAAATGCCAAATGTGTAGGAAAATATTTGAAATAAATGCATCATACCTTTTCTTAATCCTGGAAGATAGAATATATTTTATGCCATGCAAACAATCTAAGATTCATTGTTTGTCGGAAGAAACAACATACAAAATCCAATCTGTATAGCATAGACAGTACTCCCTCCGTCCCTTAATTCATGTCGCGGCAGTGTTTTTGCAATTTAGCCCTCGTCGTTTTCCCGACCAAACCCGCGGTCCTCTGTCTCCTTCCACACTCTTCTCCGACTTCGGCCGATTTGGTCGCGCCTCCCTTGCCCTCGCCCCCGCCGCTCCTCCCCCACCCCCTCCCCCCGCCGCCCCACGTGGTGGTTCCCGTCCTCTCTGCCCCCCGCCTCGTTCCCCTCAGCTCGTCGGCCGTGAAGGTTCGATTTTTTGGAGACCACTGTACGGAGTCCTCGCTCTCTTCCCTCCGCAGCACCACCCCGCCCCTCCCGTGTCATCTTCAGCCGACAGCCCCGCCATGCCGCAGCTCCTTCGCCTGCAGGTCGACGCCGCCGTCCACCCTGTGTTGCCATCACCAGCAGGTCGACGCCGTCGTCCACCCCGCGTCGCCATCGCCAGCAGGTAGACAACGACGTCCGCTCCTGTTCAGCCACGACACCGCCATCCACTCCTAGTTCGCCAGCCAAGGCAGCCATCGTCTGGAGCTCTTGTTCAAGATTTCAGGTTCATACTCCTTGACATTCAGACTAAGTTTACTGTCCAAATGGTCAAAACTGTCAAAACTGAGCATTTTTAGACTAATGTTTACTGTGAAAACCACTGCTCAAGAATTCGTCTGATTAATCAGTTAACGGGTCAGTTAATCACTACTCATAGGGTGACCGAATCGAATAGAACATATTCATTGGGTTAACTTGCCAGGCTGATTAATTAGCTAGTTAGACCGATTAATCACTTGTTAGGTCGATTAATCGCTGCCGACGCATTAACTTGTGGGCAATCAAAGCCCAAAAAATTTCCCTACAACCCCTCACATCCCCCTCTCGCTCCTCAATAGCTAGGGATCAAACAAACGGTAGCATATTTTGGTATATTACATAGCTGACAGCATGAGAATATGATATAATACATAAAAAACTAGATACATTTTGGCAACTATTAGATATACTAATTAATGGTCGACAAATTAATCCAGTTAATAGGCCGATTCATCGATTAATCACTACTCCCAAGCCGACCGTGCAGCTACCAGTTACTGATTTCCTGAACAATGGTCAAAACTATCAATTTACTCCTTGTTATGACTGATTTCAGCTCAAGTTCCATTGCTATGCACTGATTTTAGCTCAAGTTCTATTGCTTGTTCATTAGCTCAAGATCAAACTGTAACCAAATTGTCCATTTAACATAAGTTAGGTTCATAACTGATCCCTAGCTGTCAAAATTTAGTTAATCCAACTTTAACAAACTGTCCATTTAACGAAACTTAGGTTCATACCTGATCACTAACTGACAAAACTGAGAAGTGTACTCCTGGAGTACTCCTGCTTGGAATATTTTTCATTTTGAAACTAAGATCTGCTTGGAGCATTTTCAGTTTGCAAAACTGGAGTACAACAGAATTATATTTTCCAATTTCAGTTTGACAATTTTCCCTGAATTCAGTCAATAGAAATCAGTTTAAATGGTGTACACAGGAATCAGTAGTTATCTGATTTTTTTACAGTAGAGTGGATCTTATTTGAACTACTCTGAATTCTGTCAAGACGAGAATGCCTCCCCCTTTCCTAGAGCAGACTTCATTTAGTTTCATTCAGTTTGAGCATGGGACCTCCACATTTTCTTTTTATTGGACCTCCACAGACTTTAGCCTGGGTGTTCGAGTTTACCCAAAATTTCGGGTCGGGTTCTTCGGGTTTTTTCTAGTCCGGGTTTTCAGATCTGACACCGGAAATTGTGTACAAAAAATCAAAACCCCAAATTTCGGGTTCGGGTTCGGGTTTTCTCGATTTACCCGAACAGGTGCAGCGCCTCACAAAATTCCTAGACATGAATGCAAGACTTGGGAGAAGATTGAGCGCTGCTGGTAATTCAGCGCACCAGGACGCTGCACCACTGCGCGGGGTCGAGGAATGGAGGAAGGGGCGGCGCAAATGAGCTCGCGGAGGAAGGGGCGTCTGAAGAGGGCCGATGTGGCGCTGCTCGCGGATGTGTTTTGATGAACGGAGGAAGGGGTCGGCGTGGCACTGCTCCATGTTGCTCTCAAGCAAGGACGGCGCGGTGCGAGGGATGCTCCTTGTCGACCGCGTCGCTGGAGGCGGCTAGGTCAGGGTAGAGATTAGGTCGAGCTTGTGCATGGTGCGCGTGTGGTTGTACGGCTGCGCGGGAGTTGCATGGAAGAAAATCCTATGGGACGGGGCCTCATAGTGTCCCTCCTGGGGCCCCTCCTCAGATTTTGACACGTCATCAATGGCACACATCTTAAAGCGAGCCTAATTCCCTAATTAGTTGGTACGTACATCAACTAGATATTGCGCATTATTCGTACGATACAGTATCAATCGGATCGATACTTTACATCTAACGAAAGAGAACGAACACGGCGATCTTCTCGCTGGCTCGCCGCTGCATCAGACCTCGGCGCCATCGCGCCTTATCCCATGGCGACCCCTCCATGCGCTGGTGACGACGACCCTCGCGGAAACGGCGGCGCCGTCGTGAGCTCTCCCTGCGCCGGTGATTAAATTCTGGCAAATATAAAGGGTGGGGAAAATAAAGACTGATGAATGAATACAAATTAAATTCTGGCAAAAATAAATGGTATTCAAGTGTGAAAGATCTGATAATTAATCGGGGAAAATAATCTCACTCATGAGAGTGCACCATTACATTTATTATTTCTGTCTCAAACGAAACTTTATATATTGGTCTCTGCCAATGCCAACATTCAGTCTTAAGATGCCACATACTACTGACAGAATTTGAAGAAGCTCAACATCAATTTTAATGTGGTAAAATATCTGAATGTTTATAATCACAACGCATAGATACTGTGATCGCAGAACTCTGAATGTTTTTGTCTAATGATCTCTGAATGTTCACATCTCCGAATGTCAGAATGACTAGAAATCTGCAAGGTCGCCATGGGGAGATGGCTGTCTTGCCGCCGACGCCGGCGTTGCCGTGTTGGCAGGTTTGTGGTGGAGACGGTGGACATCATTATGTGGCTGTTGCTGTTGGTTCCGCGAGGGACGACGAGCACGTCCGCGTCACCGGCGCAGGGAGAACTCACGACGGCGCCGCCGTTTCCATGAGGGTCGTCGTCACCAGCGCATGGAGGGGTCGCCATGGGATAAGGCGCGATGGCGCCGAGGTCTGATGCAGCGGCGAGCCAGCGAGAAGATCGCCGTGTTCGTTCTCTTTCGTTAGATGGAAAGTATCGATCCGATTGATACTGTATCGTACGAATACTGCGCAATATCTAGTTGATGTACGTACCAACTAATTAGGGAATTAGGCTCGCTTTAAGATGTGTGCCATTGATGACGTGTCAAAATCTGAGGAGGGGCCCCAGGAGGGACACTATAAGGCCCCGTCCCATAGGATTTTCTTCCGAGTTGCAGATTGTGGGTGGGGGTGCGTCATGGGCATGTAGTGACAGATGGGCTTTTGGGCTGCTGGACTGGAACAAGTGCAGACATGTGTTGGATTAGGCCAATATATCTATGTAATTCTGGTAATTCGGGTTGTTCGGGTACCTGGATTACAAACCCGAAATTTCTGAATAAAATTCAGGTTCCTGAAATTGCTACCCGAATAGATGCTCGGGCTTTTCGGGTTCGGGTTGTTTGGGTTTGGGTTCGGGTATTTCAGGTCCAGGCTTCGGGTTTCGGGTTTTTATGCCCAGCGTGACACAGACTAGTGGTTGTATTCTCACAGATTGATCATGAAATGTGGGGGCATCATTCATCAAAGCCATGACATGAAAAAAAGTTGGGTCATCTTGACATCCTGTGTTGTATCTCTCGTGTGTGTGGTGTAGGAAAAAGCTTAGACTTGCTCTTAGTGGATCAGAACATACTGTTAGGAAGTCTAAGTTTACTCAAGGCCTTGTTGTTAATGCATCTTTAACTAAATTTACTCAAGGCCTTTTTAACTGAATTTCCCTTACTGTTAATTGATATCCAAACTGTGGAGCAGTAAGGAACATCATGGAGTAACCTGCATGTTGATTATGAATTCTGTTTCCACTAAATTTTGATCAATGACTACAGCACAATATTCAGTTTCCACTAAGAATTCAAATACATTTGCTCCTTTGTAAGTACAAGTTCTCTTCAAGTCCCATTTGCTCCTTTGTAAACCCAAAGATTGCAACATAAAGATACTCCTACTTCTTCCTACTTCTTCCTTCTCCTTAGTTCTGAAACTTCAGCTATCCTATCTACAATACCTAGCTACTGTCAAAACAGAACACTATATATCTATAGCTTCATTTTAGAAATTTAATTAGTGCATTTCTAAGATGGCAAACATTATGGCACAAAGATTAGTTACATCACATCAAGCATGCCATGCCATCTTTGATTCTATTTTTAAATTAATCCAAATATTTTAAATTAATTCAAATAACTAAAATTTATCCAAATCAATTCAAATTCCAAATAACCCAAATTCCAATAAATTCCAACAAGGAGTTTATATACAAGGATTAGACAAGGCATACACAAGGGCCTCTTTGTCCCCTCTTGACACAAGATTACACATGACATAAGGTCCTCTTTGTCCCCTCTTTACACAAGATTACACAAGACATACACAAGGAGCACCTGACTACATGCAAGGCGAAGTAAACACCATGCCTCTCCTTATCTGACAATTCTCTTCTTTTCTCTTGAAGTATCCAATTCATAACTTTATCCTCTTCCTCTTGAGTTTCATCCTCTTCCTCTTCATCTTCTTGAGGCATCCAATTCATAGCTTCATCGTCTTCCTCTTGAGGCATCAAGTTCAAATCCATAGCTCCATCTCTGCCACTTGAGGTTCCTCCTCTTCAGGGATCCAATTCAAATTCATAGCTTCATCGTCTTCCTCTTGAGGCATCATGTTCAAATCCATAGCTCCATTCTCTGCCACTTGAGGTTCCTCCTCTTCAGGGATCCAATTCAAATTAACACCTTCATTGTCTTCCTCTTGAGGCATCATGTTCAAATCCATACTCCTGCTATCAATGACAAAAGATGAGTACATCATGGTTTACAACAGCGCGAAGAGATTACAGCAAGCAACAACAATCAGTAGGTTACACACAAGTAGGCTTGGTTTTTCCAAGCTCATGTGAATTAGCATCAATAACTGTGATCAGAACTTTCTACATCCTGAGATAAGAGATGTGCAACCAACATGCATGCATGTGAATTTATATGTACTCCTTCACTGAATTCTGTAACTAACAAACCTAGCTCTTGCAAGTAACAACATGTTCAAGATCAAGGCTGACACTATGTTCTGATTCTGATTTTGGTTTTGATTTTGATATTTGACAGCATATTCATACAATGATTTTGATTTTGGTTTTGTTTCAGTAAATTGGACTTAGTTGAATGTCGTTCCAGTAAATTGGACTTAGTTAAATGTTAGTTCCAGTAAATTGGACTTAGTTGAATGTCGTTCAGTTTGGTTCTATCTAGTTTCAGGACTCAGGAGCCTGAAAAAGAAGTTTTATCTGCATGTTTGTAGACGTGAAGTGGTACTATTCATCGCTAAATAAAAGAGTCACACCACTGTTCGTAGAAACCTAGAAAATGAGGTGAGTCATGACCCGGATTTCTGTTTATTTTGTTCACAAGAACCTCTAAGAAACAGATCTGCTTTTGACTTGAAAGTCTCAGGCAATGCAGAATTGTCAAACAGCTGCAGCTTACCCTATCACACCCAACTTAATTACCTATGCTCCAGTAAACAGCTAGTTTAGTTTATCATACTTGGATTTGGTTTCTAACTTAACACATCTTGAACTGTCAACAATTTTAGCCGCAGGTTTGCAGACGTTTACGGATGCTTCCGTTTTTTTTTCTCTTTGCAAACTAGCTTAATTGATGGGCTAGGCAAGCATGTTTGCAGACGTTTAGTGATACTTTGCATTTTTCTCTTTACATAGATTAATTGGTGGAGTTATTCAAGCAAGCTACTGGGTTGATTTTGTAGCAGGTAAAAAAAAACACTAGATACACTAGTAAATTGGTTTTGGTTTTGTTTCAGATACACCAGTATGTTCTGACAGTAATTGTTTCAGACATGTTTCAGACATTTAGAGAATTCAATCAAAATGGAACAACATGAAGAGGATTGGCTGGACAGACATGTTTGGGCGTAATTATTTCAGAACCCAACAATTGTTTCAGAGCCATGCACAAAGGAAACAAACACTTCATTTGATCATCATTGGAGTATTTGCAAACAAGGTAAAGCAATTCAAGATGAAAACCCATGGAGACGCACGGGCGACGGCGGAGGAAGAAGACGAGGGTGGAGAGACTTGTTTGTGATTGTTTTGAAACTACGATCGCTTTTTTATAAAATTGGCAATGAACTACGCCTGCAACATCAATTACGGGACGGAGGGAGTATATGCAAAGCTTCCTATAAATATCAAAGTCAACTGGCTGATCGGCGATTGATTGGTAGATGTAGAGAACGTGAGCCTGATGCTAGGAATCATCCGGATGATCCCGCGCGGGGATCAGCCGCCTCCCCAGCCGCTCGATTGGCATGATCACGATGGAAACACCAACTCGTTCTTTTCCTTGCATGTCTCACAGCCGCTCGTGCGCTCGTCTTCCTGCCACGTTGCTCGCGTGTTCGTATTCGCTGGTGCCATGCTCACGTACTAGCTAGCGTCCTGGCTTGTAGTGCCATGCAGCAACGTGCAGCTTCCTTTTGTGGGGAAGCAACGTGCAGGTTTGGAAGTGAAATGACAGCCGCCGGCGTATTGACATGAGCTGCTTCAAAATCAACGGTGGAGTGGCTGCTGTGTATGACGTCCGACACACTGTAAGCCGAGACGACGATGCTCCGAGGGTGGTCCGGCTGCTACAGGCGTCATTGTGAGACCGCGGGGCAGTGCTGCCATGCTGGACGGCGGTCTTTGCGACACCCAGCTGCTTCGACGACTGCGTCAATGCTACAAGGAGTGCTGCGACGGCCTCGACTATGGCGTGAAAACATGCTTCGAATGCTTGTGGTATGCTTCGAAGGCATCCCGTTTGCTTCGAGGATGTTGCGTCGACATGCTTCGACGGCCGCAGCGATGCTACGAGGCGTGCCGCGACGGCGGTGGCCAGACTGCAACAGCTTCCCAGTTACTTCGAGGTTGTTGCGACGCATGTTTCAACAGTCACGGCGATGCTACGAGGCGTGTTGCAACGACAGCGGCGTTGGCACAAGGACATGCTTCGAACACATGTGGTGTGTTTTGATGGCTGCAACGATGTCGCGATGACATGCTTCGACAGTCGCACTGATGCTACGAGGCGTGCTGCAGTGACCACAGCGAATACCGCGACGAGATGCTTCGAATGACTATGGTGTGCTTCGACAGCCGCAATATGTTGCCACAACATGCTTCGACAATCATGGCGATGCTACGCCGACGTGCTTCAAACAGTTGTGGCAATGTTGCGACATCAAGCTTCGACAACCACGGGGATGCTACGACGGAGGCTCGGTTGCTTCAACAATGCTACAACAACATGTTTCACGGATGTGGCAGTTTTGTGACGACGGCCATGGCTGCTTTGATGATGGTGCGATGGCGTGCTTCGACGGCCCTAGCGATGCGGCGATTGTGGCCCAGCTGCTTTGATGCTGCTGCTATAGCATGCTTCGAGGGCGGCAGCAGCAGCGTCAAAGACGCTATATGCAAAGCAATCGTGACTCCATGAGCTTTCTAGTATCAAATCAAACCAACATCCACGATCAGGGTCCAGAACTGGAATCGTAGTTTGCCACTTGTTATGTGCTTTCTCTTGAAATTATTTGTACCATCACACATGTAGTTATCTAGCAAAAGCAATGTGTTTGAAGTATAAGTGTAAGAAGGATCATCAAAAGAATAGACTAGTCAGGGACGCTAATACAAAGGTGGGTCACCTTCGCGTGTGGGGATACAAAGGCACTCTGGGCCACACGATCACGTGGGATCAGATGGCACCGGACCCGGCTGACCAAGGTAAGAAATCACCCGATTGTTTTAAAGCATTTCCCTTTTTCTAGCTACAACATTACGTATCAAGCAAATATATTCAGGGTTGTGTGGATAGTACAATATTCCACATGGCGGCGAATAGAGGAGGGATTTCTGTAGTTGATGCAGAATTTATTGGACATGAAACAGAAGCTTCATGTAGCCACGTGCCACCTGTGACCTGTATGAAAACTAAAATCAGATGCATGTAATACATTGCCTATTTCATTCATAATGAGCTACAACCATAAAACAATACATGTATTGGGGAGTGAGTACTTAAAGTGCATACTTACTTACTTACTTACGAAGCCTTTTATCCCAAACAAGTTGGGGTAGGCTAGATATGAAACCCTTTCACGAGGACTTCCCAGGAGGTCACCCATCCTAGTACTACTCTCGCCCAAATGGGTTTCATACCCAAAAGGCTGGCTAGTTTTTACGGTTGGCTCGCCAAGCCTATCACAACCCTTAGATATGAAACCCTTTCACGAGGACTTCCTAGGAGGTCACCCATCCTAGTACTATTCTCGCTCAAATGGGTTTCATACCTATGGGACTGGCTAGTTTTTACGTTGGCTCGCCAAGCCTATCACAACCCTCCTCCTTTACCCGG
Organism: Triticum dicoccoides; assembly: GCF_002162155.2. NCBI lineage: Eukaryota > Viridiplantae > Streptophyta > Magnoliopsida > Poales > Poaceae > Triticum > Triticum dicoccoides. Next base: position 860,312,501 of record NC_041385.1, on the reverse strand, counting down.
GCTTGGGACCGGCTATGCCTAGAAGACATAGGCCTGCAAAAAGCGATGCTACTGTTGCTATTTTTTTCATGAAGCGTTGCTTCTCTCTTGCGGCTAGATGTGCTCGCCATCGCCTGTCTTGTACATCACATTAAATAGATAGGACTTAGCTCCGGCAGTACATATATTTGTAGTGGTGTCGTCTCTGATTAGAAAAGCTGGAGAAAATCACCGGATTTAGTGATATTAATCAAGAGAAGAGAAGGACTAGAATGAGAGAAATATACAGAGAAAGAGAGGATTTGGGCATACGTTCTGACTCACATTGCACGAACGCATATGCAGTTACACACACAGATAAGCTGACTTCTGAAGCAGGTCCATTAATTCCGGCCAGATGTGCATCGGCTCGTAAGATCTAATTAACGTGGTCATTTCTTGAGAGTCTCTAATTAGTATAGGTATATATGAATCAATCTACACCGTAATAATTCAGTCCCACCGGATCAACGGCTCATAAAATCTAATTAACATGATATTTCTTGAGAGTCTCTAATTAGTATAGGTATAGATAGATAGATTATGCATAGTTGTAAAATATTTATTGATGTAAGCAGAATAATAAAATAGAAGAAAATTTGCATGCATAGTTGCATTTGCTGGTGGGTCTTGCCACATTTATAATTGTATGATGATGTGGCATACTTGCATGTTGAGATAATTAAGTTAGTATGGATCACTCTCTTAAGTATGTATGCAAACCATTTTAAATACAAATTAAACATTTTTAAACACGAACTGAATACTTTTTAAGTTGATATTTTTAAATCCATGATGTACATTTTTCAAAGGTATATTAAATATTTTTACAAAAAAATAAAATTAAATTTGTTTATATATTAGAATTTTAAGAATATGTTTTCTAATGTTTAAATATAATTAATATATATTCAGTAAAAATTATTACCAATTAAATGAGCCAGTGCTGGCATTTGCCAATAGAAAGGTTTCCATCATATGGACATGCTTTGGTCATCTTGACAGCCTTGATAAACTGTGTAGTTTTTTCTTTGTTAAATCGTCCGTGATTACTACGTTCTTACTTATTTATGTGTCTTTGTTTTCGTCAATTCTAAACGCGCCCGCATTGCTCAACTATAAGCACATAACACCCGAAAGATACATGAAAAGAGATGGTCTCTTCGAATATATCATCCGTTCGCTGCTTATGCCTTTGTACTAAACTAATATACTTTATTTTATCATACTTTACTTTTCATTATTTTTTCTATATTTAGCATAATTAGGCACAACAATTTTTTTATTAAAAATTGATCCATTTTTGTACATATATAGTTTGAATGTCTATTATAAAAGCATAAACTTGTGATAAATTTAAAATTATTTTGTAGAAAAACTATGTCAAGAGCTTTCGATTATGCGAAATTGTTCTATAAAAACTTTTGTTAGACTGTTTCAAAGGTAAGAAACAAAAAAGATAACAAAATCACACATCTCCATGCACTAATTTGTGATATTTACAAAAGTATAATGTGTGTGCGTATGTGGGAGTATGTGTTCAGGTATATCTTAATATTTTTAACAGTATCATAAATCTTACTTTATCGTCAGTCAATCAGTTACGTCTTTCACCATATCCAAGCTGATATGCCACATTTCTGAGAATTCTGTAGAAAGATTCCCATTTCTATTCTTTGGTATTAGATGTTTTTGATCTCTCCAGTAGACTCAACGACTTGTGTGTTCTGTAGCTTGACAAACGGTACCAATACCAATATGGATTGCTCCTTGCTCATGCTAATGTTAGTTATTATGTGCTTCTACCAATTGCGTCTGCCATCCCATCATGAGAAACAGAACTTTGGCCATTGCCAAATATTACACTTATGATTGCGACTTTGCAAGTCTATGGAGATGGATACATAAATCTTTTAGTTTTGTTAGTCTTCTGCGTTCATGTTTCTGAGAGATATGATCTTGGTTAATTTTCAGGTTATTAGTCTTGTGGGAGCACAAAAGGTAACTTTGCATCCTGATGATATATTACTACTTGCAAATTTCATATTGTCCTCCGAATCTTTTAGGTAATCATCACATGCTATCTGAAATGAAAAACCTTGACCTACAAGCATCTTACAAGATTTGTCTGTTTAACGCAGGACTTCGGAGTCTTTTTCACCCATATGCTTGCCAAGATACAATCCTATGGCCTTCCTATACGCTTATGTTCATTTTTTTGATGTGAGTAAAATAGCTGCATCTGAATATGCATGTTCACTTAAGTGTGCCGGCAATATCCTCATTATGAGAATTATGATGCATGTCTTACGGCACAGATGGAAACTTGTAGAAGTTCATGTGCAGTGTTGATCAAATTTTATTTATTAGTTTAGGTTTGAGAAAGTCATTTTATTATATGAACTAATCTTTTCTCCATGGCAGGAAAATACTTACTTGACTCTTCTTACTCCGAGATCAGATGCCTTCTTTGATTTGAAAGATTCAAGGTGAGGTACACATTAAACTGTGTAAGACTTAAAAGTATCACAAGATAATGAGTAAATGCCGCCTAATATGTATTGGAACTGAGACAACTACTCTTTTTGTCAACGATGTCTAGGGCCCGCATTCAGGATGTTCTATTGAAATCAAATGTCCTTCTCGAAGTCCAAAGGTCTTTGCATGAGAATGTACTTATGTAGTTATGTTACTACATCTACTAGTTAGGAAAATTAAAAAACTTAAATTTGGACATGTTTGCAAACAAGTGTTATGAAAAAGTAAAACGGACATATCTTTTGCATACGATGTCGAAAAAACGCATAATATATCAAAAAAAATCAGGTCAAATTTTTAGAATCCTCAAATTCTGAAAGGAAAAAAAGATATGCTCAAATTTTAGTTTTTTTTTACTTTTTGTTAAATCTGGTCAAACTACTTATTCAAGAAATATTAGTGCTAATAAATAATTGTTTTTAGTTTTTTTTTTACTTTTGGTCAAATTGTGGTCAAACTATTGTCAAATCTGGTTAAATTGTGCTCAAAGTATGGTCAAACTGTGGTCAAACTACTGATTTAAGAAATACTGGTGTTACTAAATAATTATTATTTTTTAGAATAATAGTTTCAAACTCAAATGGTGCTTAATGCGCAAGTTTAACTCCTAAGGGTTAATGGGATTGACAGCTTAGTATTGTCAGGAAAACAACAAGTGCGGACTTGGAAACTAGGGGGAATAGAACTCGAAAGTTAAGCGTGTTCAGACTGGAGTAGTGAGAGGATGGGTGACTGATACGTCTCCAACGTATCTACTTTTCCAAACACTTATGCCCTTGTTTTGGACTCTAACTTGCATGATTTGAATGAAACTAACCCGGACTGATGCTGTTTTCAGCAGAACTGCCATGATGTGGTTTTATGTGTAGAAAAGAAAAGTTCTCGGAATGTCCTGGAAATCCACGGAGGAACTTTTGGAATTAATAAGAATTTCTGGGCGAAAGAAATACACCCGGGGGCCCACACCATGTCCACGAGACAGGGGGCGCCCCCCTATAGGGCGCGCCCCCTTATTTCGTGGGCCCCCTGAGGCTCCGCCGACCTCAACTCCAACTCCATATATTCCGTCTCGTGGAGAAAAAAATTAGAGAGAAAGTTTCATCGCGTTTTACGACACGCAGCCGCCGCCAAGACCGAATCTCTCTCGGAAGGGCTGATCTGGAGTCCGTTCGGGGCTCCGGAGAGGGGGATTCGTCGCCGTCGTCATCATCAACCATCCTCCATCACCAATCTCTTGATGCTCACCGCCGTGCGTGAGTAATTCCATCGTAGGCTCGCTGGACGGTGATGGGTTGGATGAGATTTATCATGTAATCAAGTTAGTTTTGTTAGGGTTTGATCCCTAGTATCCACTATGTTCTGAGATTGATGTTGCTATGACTTTGCTATGCTTAATGCTTGTCACTAGGGCCCGAGTGCCATGATTTCAGATCTGAACCTATTATGTTTTCATGAATATATGTGTGTTCTTGATCCTATCTTGCAAGTCTATAGTCACCTATTATGTGTTATGATCCGACAAACCCGAAGTGACAATAACCGGGATACTTCTCGGTGATGACCGTAGTTTGAGGAGTTCATGTATTCACTATGTGTTAATGCTTTGGTCCGGTTCTCTATTAAAAGGAGCCCTTAATATCCCTTAGTTTCCACTAGGACCCCGCTGCCACGGGAGGGTAGGACAAAAGATGTCATGCAAGTTCTTTTCCATAAGCACGTATGACTATTTACGGAATACATGCCTACATTACATTGATGAATTGGAGCTAGTTCTGTGTAACCCTATGTTATAGCTATTACATGAGGAATCGCATCCGGCATAATTATCCATCACCGATCCATTGCCTACGAGCTTTTCATATACTGTGCTTCGCTTATTTACTTTTCCGTTGCTAATGTTACAATCATTACAAAACACCAAAAATATTGCTATTACTATCTTTACCTTTTACCACTGTTACCACTACTATCATACTACTTTGCTACTAAATACCTTGCTGCAGATACTAAGTTATCCAGGTGTGGTTGAATTGACAACTCAACTGCTAATACTCAATAATACTCTTTGGCTCCCCTTGTGTCGAATCAATAAATTTGGGTTGAATAATTTACCCTCGAAAGCTGTTGCGATCCCCTACACTTGTGGGTTATCAAGACTAATTTCTGGCGCCGTTGCCGGGGAGCATAGCTCTATTCTCTGAGTCACTTGGGATTTATATCTGTTGATCACTATGAAGAACTTGAAAGACGCTAAAACCAAGATTTTGCCCTCAACTACGAGGGGAGGTAAGGAACTGCCATCTAGCTCTGCACTAGATTCTCCTTCTGTTATGAATAAGCTTGCGACACCCAAACATGCTACTGCTATGAATTCTGATATGTCGCATGTTATTGATGATGCCACTTCTGCTATGCATGATGAAACTACTTCTATGCGTGATACTACTTTGCCATTAGGTGAACTTCTTGATGAACAACTTGCTAGAGTTAGGGGGAATTAAAATATTGAAGATGCTATTATTGATGATAGTGATGATGAAAATTCTCCAAATGATTATGTATTGCCTGTTGTTCCTGAGGGTTATGTTATGAATAAAGAAGCTGCTGAAGCTATTTTTGCCTGCAAAGATAGATATGATCTTAAGAGATTATTAGCTAAATGGAAGCAGCAGTCTCTTAATGCTAGAATGAAACCTGGCCCTGCTTTTGCTACTTCACCTATCTGTGTTACTGATAAGGATTATGAATTCTCTATTGATCCGGAGATTATTACTCTAGTTGAATCTGATCCTTTTTATGGCCTTGAATCTGAAACTGTTGTGGCACATCTTACGAAGTTGAATGATATAGCTACCCTGTTTACTCATGATGAGAAGTCTCGCTATTTTTATATCCTTAAGATATTTCTGTTCTCATTAAAGGGTGATGCTAAAACTTGGTATAATTCTCTTTCTCCTGGTTGTGTGCGTAGTCCCCAGGATATGATTTATTACTTCTCTGCTAAATATTTCCCTGCTCATAAGAAACAAGCTGCCTTGCGGGAAATATATAATTTTGTGCAAATCAAAGAAGAGAGTCTCCCACAAGCTTGGGGGAGGCTTCTCCGATTACTTAATGCTTTGCCTGATCATCCTCTTAAGAAAAATGAAATACTTGATATCTTCTATAACGGACTAACTGATGCTTCCAAGGACTACTTAGATAGTTGTGCTGGTTGTGTTTTCAGGGAAAGAACAGTCGATGAACCTGAGTTACTATTGAATAATATGTTGACTAATGAAAATAATTGGACTCTCCCTGAGCCAATTCCTGAGGAAATTCCTGAACCAATTGAGCCAACTCTTGAGCCTATTCCTAAACCCACTCCAAAGAAGAGAGGTGTTCTATTTCTCAGTCCTGAAGATATGCAAGAGGCAAAGAAATCAATGAAAGAAAAAGGTATTAAAGCTGAAGATGTTAAGAATTTACCACCTATTGAAGAAATACATGGTCTTAATATACCGCATGTTGAAGAACCACATTGTCTTGATAACCCGACATGGGTAGTAAAGGTAAATTCTCTCTATAGATATGATAAAGATGAAATCACATCCACTAAATTTCATAGCCCTTGCTTAGATGAATTTGATGATTTCATGAATAGAAAAGCAAATTTCAATGATTATGTTGGTAGACAATTGAAGAATAATGCTTATACGATATTACGCTTGAATGATTATGTAGCTAGAGTTAAAAGTGAACTTAAACTCACTAGTAAACTTGCTTCCATGATTGCTACTCAAGCTGAACAAGTACTTAAGGCTCAGAATGAATTGCTTGCTGAATTAAATAATAAAAATGACTTTGCAGTTAGAGTGGCTACTAGAACTGGTAGAATGACTCGGGAACCTTTGTATCCCGAAGGCCACTCTAAAAGAACTGAACAAGATTCTCAGAATAATAATCTAGATGCTCCTAGTTCTTCTAAGAAGAAGAAAAAGAAGAATGATAGGACTTTACAAACTTCTAGTGAACCTAATGTAGAAATACCTGAGAATCCTAATAACACTTCTATCTCTGATGCTGAAACACAATCCGGAGATGAACATGAACCTGATGATAATGCTAATAATGATGTTCATGTAGATGCTCAACCTAGTAATAACAATGATATAGAAATTGAACCTGCTATTGGTCTTGATAACCCACAATCAAGAAACCAACGTTATGATAAGAGAGATTTTGTTGCTAGGAAGCATGGTAGGGAAAGAGAACCATGGGTTCAGAAACCCATGCCCTTTCCTCCTAAACCATCCAAGACAAAGGATGATGAGGACTTTGAGCGTCTTGCTGAAATGATTAGACCTATTTTCTTACGCATGCGCTTAACTGATATGCTTAAAACAAACCATTATGCTAAATATATGAAAGATATCATCACTAATAAGAGGAAAATACCTAAAACTGAGATTTCCACCATGCTTGCCAACTATACCTTTAAGGGTGGAATACCTAAGAAACTTGGTGATCCCGGAGTACCCACTATACCTTGCTCTATTAAAAGAAATTATGTTAAAACTCCTTTATGTGATTTAGGAGCCGGTGTTAGTGTTATGCCTCTTTCCTTGTACCGTAGACTTGAATTAAGTAAGTTGACACCTACTGAGATATCTTTGCAAATGGCTGACAAATCAACTGCTATACCTATCGGCATCTGTGAGGACGTGCCAGTTGTTGTTGCGAACGTTACTATCTTAACAGACTTCGTTATTCTTGATATTTCCCGAGGACGATAGTATGTCTATTATTCTTGGTAGACCCTTTTTAAATACTGCAGGAGCTGTTATTGATTGCAACAAAGGCAATGTCACTTTTCATGTTAATGGTCATTAGCATACGGTACACTTTCCGAGGAAACAATCTCAAGTTCATAGCATAAATACTATTGAGAAAATTCCATCAATTATTATTGGAGGTTTTGAATTTCCTCTCCCTACTGTCAAGAAAAAGTATGATATTCTTATTGTTGGGGATTTTCATATCCCCGTTGAGGTAACTTAGTGTCACTTCGAAATTTCTGCGGTTCCGTGTTATTCGGAATGAGTTTGTTAACAAGACTTGATCAACCTTGTTAGTGGATTCATTTTGATGATCATGAGATGGATGAAACTAAAAGGCACAACCTTATGTACCCTCTTTTTACTTTCTGTTATTTAGATTAAATAAAGAAAAATAGTATTATCCATCTGTTTTTCGAATTATTCGTGCAATAAAAAATAGTCCGAAAATAAAAGTGCCCCAAATGCCCTGCAAATTTAGTATGATTTTTTATGGATTATTTGAGGATTTTAGGCACTGAAAACACTGCAGGAGGGGCAAGCACCAGGCCACGAGAGTGGAGGGCCCCCCTGTCTCATGGGCCCCTGGTAGCCCCCCTCCACTTATGCCAGCACCCACACACTCCATCTTCTACCCAAAAAAATCCCCATCCAGCTCAAGCACGAGTTTTAGCTCGTTTTGCTGCGATTTTCGATCTCCTTGCTCAAAGCTACATTCACAAAACTGCTTTGGGAGATTGTTGCTTGGTATGTGACTCCTCCATTGGTCCAATTAGTTTTTCTTCTAGTGCTTTATTCATTGCAAATCCTTGCTGCCTTGGTGACCCTGTTCTTGAGCTTGCATGTTAAATTTATGGGGTTCCAAGTAATTCTAATGCATGATGTAGGCTCCAGGCACTTGTAGGAGTAGTTGCTACCATTCTTGTTATGTTTTATTCACTTTTATTTTGAAGTTACTAAAATTTCAGAATTATTTCAGAAAAAGAAATATGCTTAGGAGAATGTACCAAGGTGGTTCCTTGGTGAAGAAAGGGCCCAGGATTGCTATACGTGAGCAAGATGTTGAATTGCTGAGGAACGCGGATGTACAAGCTTGCGAGTGGTGATCCGATGATTTTATGGTCAAAGCAGGCTTCAAGGAGGAATTTGACGCATATGTGCGTAATGCTGAGCTGGAGGACTTCCCCAGTACTATCAATTGACTGATTACTTTGTGCAGAGGTTTAAATATAACTGTACGCGTAACTCTCCTAGTGTCATATTTGATATTTATGATACATCTTATACCATGGATTTAGAGGATTTTACAACTGCTTGCAAACTCCCGCAGTGGGGTAATATTAATGATCCTCACAAATCTGAATTTAGAGATTTCCTTGCTAGTATTACTGTGGGAGAATCTAGGGACATAGCACAAGCTACCATAAGGAGCATTCACTTTCCTGCTATACATTATTTTGCTCTCTTCATCGATAGATGTATTAATGGTAAGGATGAAGCATGTCACATGTGTGTCCCTGATCTGAGTATCCTCAAGAGTGCTGTGTTAGGTTTTAAAGGTTATAACTTGGGGGCAATAGTTGCACGTAGGTTGCAGAGTAATAGTAGAAAGGGAAATTTATTTGGAGGAATTTATGCAACCCGTGTGGCTAATTATCTTGGTATAGCCCCACGAGTGGGAGATATGATAATACCTCCTATTTATTTGGATTATGAAGCTATGGTCAGTCATCAATTTCTTGGGAGGAATGAACAATTCCTCCAATATCGACTAACCTATGACAGACGCAACATCGTCCATGTTACTCTTCCTGCTCCCTACCTTTTTGATTATCAAGCAAAACGAAGATATGTTGTCGCCAAGGAGGAAGCAGCTGAACACGAGAGGAGAGCGGAGGCAGCTCGCCAACACGCTGCAGCTCAGGAGGCAGTTGCCGCTGCATCTCAGTACGACCCCGGTTTCACTTATGGATATCAGCCAGGCGGTCCCTAGTATTAGACCAACTTAGGCCAAAAGCCTAAGCTTGGGGGAGTACATATTTCTCACCGACTTTACATTCATGTTCACACACTAGTTGTCAGTGTTCATACTCTTTCATTGTATTATCCATGTTAGTTTAAATTTCTTTTTCTAGTTTTCTTCTTGTGTGTTTGATAAACCTTGAGAAAAACCAAAAAAAATAGTTAGCTTAATTTCCATGCTTGTAGTAGAATTAAAATGAAACCCCAAAAATATTCTCTCGTTCTTCTTTTACTTGTTGGGAGCTTTCCCATGTAAATAGTTTTATTTTCTTTTCTTTCCTTTGGGGGTCGAGAAGACCATATTGAAAATTTTTAGTGGCTCTCATATGCATGATTATTTATTTAATTTAGAGCCCATATTACTTGTCTTCTCTTTTGAGTTGAATGCTTGCAGATTCCAGCTTAGTCCAATGCACGTACACTCTTATTATTATACACATCGTTCGGTCGTGCAAGTGAAAGGCAATAATGATGATATATGATGGACTTATTGAGATGAGAAAAGCTGGTATGAACTCGGCCTCTCTTGTTTTGTAAATATGATGAGTTCATTGTTCCTGATTCAGCTTATTATGAAGTAAACATATTTGCAATGACATTTAAAGATTATTAGTTGTTTGTGTCATGCTTGATTAGCTTTGAGTTATAATGGTTTACCTTGCATGCCAACATGCTATTAGAATGATTATGATGTGGTATGATGGGATGGTATCCTCCTTTGAATGAATTGAGTGACTCGACTTGGCACATGTTCACACATGTAGTTGAAACAAAATCAACATAGCCTTCACGATATTTATGTTCATGGTGGATTATATCCTACTCATGTTTGTACTCGGTGTGAATTAGTTTTAATGCATGTTTATGACTGTTGTCGCTCTCTCAGTTGGTCGCTTCCCAGTCTTTTGCTAGCCTTCACTTGTACTAAGTGGGAATATTGCTTGTGCATCCAAACTCCTTAAAACCCCAAAGTTGTTTGATATGTGTCCACCATACCTTCCTATATGCGGTATTTACCTGCCGTTCCAAGTAAATTTGTATGTGCCAAACTCTAAACCTTCAAATAAAATTCTGTTTTGTATGCTCTAGCCGCTCATGTTTCCACTAGGGCTACCTATATCTTCCATGCTAGGTGGGTTATTCTCAGAGGAGTGGACTCCACTCCTCATGCACGAGAAAGGGCCGGTAACCGGGATGCCCAGTCCCATGATCCAAAAATATCAAAGCAAATCAAAATAATTAAACAAAACTCCCCCAGGGCTGTTGTTAGTTGGAGGCACTCGTTGTTTTGAGCAAGCCATGGATTGATGCCTATTGGTGGTTGGGGAGTATAAACTTTTATCATTCTGCGTGGGAACTGCCTATAATGCATGTAGTATGGAAGATACATCCATCCCATAGTTGTTGTGTTGACAGCGAAAGTATGCCGCTCAAAATGTTATTCAATCTCTGTTTTAAAATTCGAGCTCTGGCACCTCTACAAATCTCTGCTTCCCTCTGCGAAGGGCCTATCTATTTATTTTTATGTTGAGTCCTCACCTTCTTATTAAAAAGCACCCGCTGGAGAGCACACTGTCATTTGCGTTCACTATTATTGATTTATATTGAGTATGACTTGACTGGATCTCTTTTACCATGAATTACAATGTTTAGTCAGTCCTTGATCTTTAAAGGTTCTCTGCATTTATGTTTTGCGGTCTTAGAAAGGGCTAGCGAGATACCATTTTGTTATATCATGTTATGATTGTTTTGAGAAAGTGTTGCCATCCGAGTTTTATTATTATGGATCGCTAGCTGATTATGTTATTGATATGAGTAATTGTGAGACCTAAGTGTTATTGTGAGTATGGTTAGTTTATAATATTGTTGAAACCTTAATGATGGCTTTGCATGTTTACAACAACAAGAGCAAATAGAGTTTGTAAAAGTTTTTCTTTATCACTTTCAGTTTATCAACTGAATTGCTTGAGGACAAGCAAAGGTTTAAGCTTGGGGGAGTTGATACGTCTCCAATGTATCTACTTTTCCAAACACTTTTGCCCTTGTTTTGGACTCTAACTTGCATGATTTGAATGAAACTAACCCGGACTGACGCTGTTTTCAGCAGAACTGCCATGATGTGGTTTTATGTGTAGAAAAGAAAAGTTCTCGGAATGTCCTGGAAATCCACAGAGGCACTTTTTGGAATTAATAAGAATTTCTGGGCGACAGAAATACACCAGGGGGCCCACACCCTATCCACGAGACAGGGGGGCGCCCCCCCCCCTATAGGGCGCACCCCCCTATCTCATGGGCCCCCTGAGGCTCCGCCGACCACAACTCCAACTCCATATATTCTGTCTCGCGGAGAAAAAAATCAGAGAGAAAGTTTCATTGCGTTTTACGATACGGAGCCGCCGCCAAGACCTAATCTCTCTCGGAAGGGCTGATCTGGAGTCCATTCAGGGCTCTGGAGAGGGGGGTTCGTCGCCGTCATCATCATCAACCATCCTCCATCACCAATTTTATGATGCTCACCGCCGTGCGTGAGTAATTCCATCATAGGCTTGCTGGACGGTGACGGATTGGATGAGATTTATCATGTAATCAAGTTAGTTCTGTTAGGGTTTGATCCCTAGTATCCACTATGTTCTGAGATTGATGTTGCTATGACTTTGCTATGCTTAATGCTAGTCACTAGGGCCCGAGTGCCATGATTTCAGATCTAAACCTATTATGTTTTCATGAATATATGTGTGTTCTTGATCCTATCTTGCAAGTCTATAGTCACCTATTATGTGTTATGATCCGACAAACCTGAAGTGACAATAATCGGGATACTTCTCGGTGATGACCGTAGTTTGAGGAGTTCATGTATTCACTATGTGTTAATGCTTTGGTCCGGTTCTCTATTAAAAGGAGGCCTTAATATCCCTTAGTTTCCACTAGGACCCCACTGCCACGGGAGGGGAGGACAAAAGATGTCATGCAAGTTCTTTTCCATAAGCACGTATGACTATTTACGGAATACATGCCTACATTACATTGATGAATTGGAGCTAGTTCTGTGTCACCCTATGTTATAGCTATTACATGAGGAATCGCATCCGGCATAATTATCCATCACGGATCCATTGCCTACGAGCTTTTCATATATTGTGCTTCGCTTATTTACTTTTTCGTTGCTACTGTTGCAATCATTACAAAACACCAAAAATATTGCTATTACTATCTTTACCTTTTACCACCGTTACCACTACTATCATACTACTTTGCTACTAAATACCTTGCTGCAGATACTAAGTTATCCAGGTGTGGTTGAATTGACAACTCAACTGCCAATACTCAAGAATATTCTTTGGCTCCCCTTGTGTCGAATCAATAAATTTGGGTTGAATACTTTACCCTCGAAAGCTGTTGCGATCCCCTACACTTGTGGGTTATCAGTGACCGACCGAGAAGTTAGATGATTTGGAATGAGTGGTTTATAGTTGAGCAGTGATGAGGGGTGATTAGAGATTGAATTGTCAAATAATTCAGAAATTTGAAAATAAGAAAAAATTCAAAAAAATCAGAAAAACAAAATTTAAAAAAAAATCCTTTAGTCCCGGTTGATGGTTGGTGTTACCAACCGGGACTAAAGGTGGAGCTCCAGAGAGCGGACACGTGGAGGGCCTTTAGTCCCGGTTCGTAACACAACCGGGACTAAAGAGGGAGGGGGCCTTTAGTACCGACCCTTTAGTCCCGGTCCGGGAACCGGGACAAATGGGCCTTATGAACCGGGACAAATGGGCCTTTTCTACTAGTGCTAGGCCATCATGTCGACCCATGGGCCCTATACAAGAAAGACTGGAAGCCTCCACCGACATAGCCGACTAGATTGAGGGCATGGTATCTCATATAAGCCATGGCTGAACTAGTCAATACACAAGTTCAATCTCTTATAATATATGTACTTTGTACACCCCTATCCCAATATACACGAGCAGGAGTAAGATTTTACCTTGTACTGAGAGCCTAAACAAATCTAAATCATGTCTCCTTTCTGTTATGATCTACTCATCTTGCGGGGATACCATATCGAGGGATCTACCGGAATTAGCTTTGAAAGTAATGGCCCATGAAAGTCACGCGTGGTGAACTCAAACATCATACAGGATCTCTAGTGGACGCTGGCATGATCTACATGCGAGGTCAGCTCTTCCTCTTTGGTACCATGATGTGTATATGTTGCCAACTCGGTCGGCCACATCAGCCTACTCGAACTATGCTCCAGGCTAGATTGTCAAATTTAGCAATCTGAGAGTATGCCACACATTCACGCGGTGGGCTTGTTCTCCAAGGCATGGCATCATGTCGGGCCCAGGAGCATCAGGCTAAAATTTTCGACCCACCCACCACCACTTGATTGCCACTGCGGAAGAGCTCACTAACGTCCTCGAGGGGACCAAGCAGTAAAAAGACCCCGACGAGGAGATGGGTGAGTTAATAGATAGCCTCCCACCATCCCCGGCACAGTGGTACAACCTATATCGCAGGCACGCCGGATCCAAACTTTGAGGACAGCGATGCATAGTATTAAGTGATCATGAGATCAAAGCACTTGACCAAGCGGTTTTGGACAATCCAGAGCAAGATGCAGCTCGACTAAGAATCGTATGGACCCTCAGCAAAGTTTATAAGGAAAAGAGTGCTACCTCTTGAGCTTGCGTTGGTTTTTTCCTTGAAGAGGAAAGGGTGATGCAGCAAAGTAGAGTAAGTATTTCCCTTGGTTTTGAGAACCAAGATATCAATCTAGTAGGAGACAACGCACAAGTCACCGAATACCTGCACAAACAATCAACAACTTGCACCCAACGCGATAAAGGGTTGTCATTCCCTTCACAGTTACTTGCAAAAGTGAGATCTAAGAGCGATAGATAAATGGTAAAGTAAATATTTTTGGTATTTTTGGTTTATAGATCGGAAAGTAAAAGATTGCAAAATAGTAGATCAAAAACTAGCAAGATGGAAAATAGAACTTATATGATGAAAAAGAGATTCAATATAATGGAAAAGAGACCCGGATGCCATTGGTTTCACTAGTGGCTTCACTCAAGATAGCAAATATTACGGTGGGTGAACAAATTACTACCGAGCAATTGATAGAAAAGTGCAAAGTTATGATGATATCTAAGGCAATGATCATGAACATAGACATCACGTCCGTGTCAAGTAGACCTAAACGATTCTGCATCTACTACTATTACTCCACACATCGACCGCTATCCAGCATGCATCTAGAGTATTAAGTTCATAAAGAACGGAGTAACGCATTAAGTAAGATGACATGATGTAGAGGAATTAACTCAAGGAATATGAACAAAACCCCATCTTTTTATCCTCGATGGCAACAATACAATACGTGCCTTGCTGCCCCTACTGTCACTGGGAAAGGACACCACAAGATTGAACCCAAAACTAAGCACTTCTCCCATTGCAACAAAAACTAATCTAGTAGGCCAAACTAAACCGATAATTCGAAGAGACTTGCAAAGATATCAAATCATGCATATAAGAATTCAGAGAAGAATCAAATAATATTCATAGATAATCCAATTATAAATCCACAATTCATCGGAACTTGGTAGACACACCGCAAAAGAATATTACATCGAATAGATCTCCAAGAATATCGAGGAGAGTACGGTATTGAGAATCAAAGAAAGAGAAAAAGTCATCTAGCTACTAGCCATGGACCCGTAGGTCTGAAGTAAACTACTCACACATCATCGGAGAGGCAATGGTGTTGGTGTAGAAGCCCTCCATGATCGAATCCCCCTCTGGCAGGACGCCGGAAAAGGTCTCTAGATGGGATCTCACGGGCACAGAAGGTTGCGACAGTGGAAAAGTGGTTTCGTGGCTCCGCTGAATGTTTTCAGGGTATAAGAGTATATATACGCGAAGGAGCTAGGTCAGGAGACCTCAATGGGGCCACGAGGTAGGGGGCGTGCCCTACCCCCCTTGGCACACCCTCGACCCTCGTAGCCGCCTTGTTGCGTCTCCGACTTCATCTCCAAGTCTTCTGGTTTGCTTCTGGTCCAAGAAAGATCATTGCGAAAGTTCCATTCCGTTTGGACTCCGTTTGGTATTCTTTTTCTGCGAAACTCTAAAATAGGCAAAAAAACAAAAACTGGCACTGAGCTCTCGGTTAATAGGTTAGTCCCAAAAACAATATAAAATAGCATAATAATGCATATTAATTAAATATCCAAAACAGATAATGTAATTGCATGGAATAATTAAAAATTAAAGATACGTTGAAGACGCATCAAGGAGACACTAAGAGTGAAGGACAGCCGAGCTGGAAGAGGTTGAGGAGTTGCCGGACTCGGCATCCAATTGGCAAGACCATACCGTTAGTAGAAAAGGCTCCCTAGCCATGGCTGTGCCGGAATGCTTGAGATCCAAACCGACCAGCTTGCATGAGCATGACCGCGCGACCGTCTTGGCTTACGCATGGCACACTCTCGAAGCTCTCTGTTCATCGATTGTTGGTCTGACAAAATTTCATCCGACATGCTTCGTTGATGAGATCGTCCGCCATAAGTTTTCACCATATTTCAAGCAAAACATGAGATAATCCATTGTAATTATGCCGATGCCATCCGATCCAAGAGAAAAGGTGAGTTAGTTCGCTCCTTCTGAACCTGTTTCCTAAAGAAGAAAATGAGATAATCCATTGTAATTATGCCGATGCCATCACTGCGTTCAAGCACGGCATGAAGGATGAGAAAGTGTGTGAGGAGCCCGACCAGTCTGGTGCAAAGGACGATCTACCCGCAACCGCAACCGCAACTGCAGGACGGTGATGGTAACGATGAGGTCAATGATGAATAAATAGGCAGTTTTTCGATTAAATTAACCCATGAATAAATCATGAGCATGACATGAACAACATTGATAACACATTGATTACGATCTAACAGAGCATGTCCTACACACATAGTAGAAACATCTACGCATATCGCTAGTACTGCTACAACAGAAAGAAACACGAGAGGGATAAGCGATGTATACCCTCCAATCGGCCACGCGGCGGCGGTGACAGTGGCAGCAGCCGCGGCATCATCGGCAGCCTTCTTGTCGGCCTCGGCCTTCTCAGCGGTGGCACGATCGGCGTCGGTCGACATGGTGATGACGAAGGTGATGCGGATGTAGATGAACAGAAGCGAGCAGTCGCGTAGTCCCTACCCAAAAATCTAATCGCCCCTCTTCCGTACAGGATCCGGAGAGGCGGGGTTTCGGAGGCCTGCTCTCCCGACAACCGTGTACGCGGTGAACGGGATGGAGTCGCCGGCGGCAGCAGCAGCAAAGGAACGATGTGGGCGTGGAGGCGGAGATGTGTTCTATTTCGCGGCGGCTAGGGTTGGCAGCGCCCCACATAACCGCGCGTGGAAAGACGTGGGCTGAACCCACGTCCAAGTCGGTAGCCCAAAGACTCTCCGTTCCTGACCGGCAAAAAGAAGCGCATAGGAGTGAGCTCGGCTCAGCTCAATCCCGCAACCCGCGGCGCGACGAGCGGAGGAGGAGGAGTGCGCGAGGGCTTCTTCTCTTCTCAAGCTCCAATAGCATGAGGAAGAGAATCCCTTATAAACCACTCCAACTCTCCTTCCACTAGCATGGTGGGACTAAACTTCCCACCACCTTGTCATGCCACCTACATGGACCCTTAGAGATTAAATCTGAAATTGTCATATGACGAATGTGGTCATTCCGCCGTGGAAAACCCTAGTCAGATGGTCGCGTAGATCAAAGGTGGTCAGAATCTCAGACCAGGGGTTGCACTTTCGGCTCAGTGGGCTCCACGACAGATAGCTCATGGAGTGCGCTTCTGATCCTTTTTCGAGGTGTAACATGGATAAATCTTGTTCACATCCTTTATTTGTAGTGGAAACTGCTTCTGCCCATCGTTGCCTTTGCTAGGTTGCAACTCACCCTCGTCATCATCGTTATGAGGGTTGGGCTTCTCGGTGTTGGCCTTCTTATGGACTCAACAGTTCTACTTCGTGTAGTTTGCGGGTGGGTTACCATCATTCTTCCGACCATGGATATCACAAGGTTTGTTCATGACCTTACCGAAGGCCCAATAGCGTCGTTGACCTTCTTCTTTTCCACTGTTTCTTCTTTCTAGCATTTCCACCCTAAGGAGCGAAGGCGGCATTTACCTTGTTGTCATCGTCATCCCCGTCCCGACGCTTTTTCTTATGATCGCACCGTGAATTTCTTGGCTGGTCATTTGTGTTGGACAGGCTCTGATCACCATCAGGTGCCCGCTGCTTGGCAGCTACGCATCTTCACTTGTGATGTTCTTGACGATGATGTCCATCAAGGCCGGCATCTACTTGGACTTGTAGATTGGTCTGTTGTGCCGTTCCTGAATGTGGCGATGGCCTCAGTATCATTGCAATCAATGATTTTTTTGAGGAAGTGTTTTTACTGGCGCACCGTCTCTCCCTTGCGCTGCTTCATGTTGTTGAGGTTGTTCGCGTCTGTAGGTCGGATATAGGTTCCTTAAAAGTTCACAATGAACATGTACTCCAGCATCTCCCAGTCACTAATTGACCTGGGCAAGATAGTATTCAACCACACCCTGACCATCCCTTGAACATTAGAGGTGGGTGCTTGACGGCGTGCGAGCCGTCGCAATTTGCAATCTGGATGGTGAGTATGTACTCTTCAACCCAGATCTCGGGGTCCTGGTTACCATCATACTTCTCGCAGTCATCTTAAATTTTGACGGGAAGGTGTGAGCGATGATCTCATCCAAAAAGCAGTCCAGATACATTGTAGATGGACCCTCAACTGCTCAATGGATGGCGTCGGTAGTGTGATGCACATGTTCAAGCCCACCACGTAGTCGTATTTGGTGAAGGACGGTCGGCGCTTTTCCCAGACCTGGAGGAGGAGGCGCAACCAAGCTGCCCTCTGCATGGAGTTCTCTGGCAGGGGTGGGCTAGATAGGACATCGGGCCATGCGGCGTGCCCGTGCATGGATTTATCCTGGTATATGGTATGGGAAGCCGCTCTAGTGGTCGACTGCTTGTGCCGACCTTCATTGCGAGGTCCCATTTGTAGTGGCAACTGCTTTTGATTCTGCCCGTCGTTGCCTTTGCCGAGTCGTAACTCACCCTCTCACCAATGTTGTGAGGGTTGGGCTTCTCGGTGTTGGCCTTCATGGACTGTGTGGCCTTCTTATGGACCCAACAGTTCTAGTTCATGTGGTTTGCGGGTGGGTCAGTGTCGTTCTTCCGACCATGGATATCACATGGTTTGTCCATGATCTTATCAAAGGTCGAATTATCCCTGTCGCCCTTCTTCTTATTCCACTATTTCTTCTTTCCAGTGTTTCTACCCCGAGGAGCGAAGGCGGCATTTACCTTGTTGTCACTGTCATTGTCGTCCCGGCGCTTTTCATATGATTGCATCATCACTTTCTTGGCTGGTCATTTGTGTTGGACAGGCCCTAATCACCATCAGGTGTTCACTGCTTGGCGACCACGCGTCTTCTCTTGTGATGTTCTTGCTGACAAAGTCCATCAAGGCCGGCATCGACTTGGGCTTGTAGTGGCCGAAGTACCTTGACAGGAATTGGTCTGTGGTGCCGTTCTTGAAGGCGGCAATGGCCTCGGCGTCATTACATTCAACATTTTTTTTTGAGGAAGCGTGTCTACTGGCCCACCGTCACCCTCTTGCGCTGCTTCATGTTGTTGAGGTCGTTGGCGGCTGTAGATCAGATGTAGGTTCCTTAAAAGTTTGCGATGAACACGTCCACCAGCATCTCCCGGTCACTAATTGACCTGGGCGAGAGAGTATTCAACCACGCCCTGACCGATCCCTTGAATATTAGAGGTGGGTGCTTAACGGCATGCCAGTCGTCGTAATTTGCAATCTGGATGGCGAGTATGTACTCTTCAACCCAGATCTCGGGGTCCTGGTTACCATCATACTTCTCGCAATTATCCTAAAATTTGACGGGAAGGTATGCGCGATGATCTCATCCAAAAAGCAGTCCAGACACATGGTAGATGGACCCTCAGCTGCTCAATGGATGGCGTCAGTAGTGTGATGCACATTGTTCAAGCCCACCACATAGTCGTATTTGGTGAAAGACGGTTGGTGCTTTTCACAGACCTGGAGGAGGAGGCGCAACGAAGCTGCCCTCTGCATGGAGTTCTTTTGCAGGGGTGGGCTAGATAGGACATCGGGTCATGTGGCGTGCCCCGGCATGGATTTATCCTGGTAGATGGTATGGGAAGCCGCTCTAGTGGTCGACTGCTTGTGCCGACCTTCATTTCGAGATCCCATTTTGCCACTACGTTTGGTAGTCGGGCTGCCTTATCTGTCTCAAACGTATCTATATAATTTTTAAAATATTCATGCTATATTCACATCATTTATATATACTTTTGGCATAATTTTATATAATTTTTTATTTGTACTAACGTACTAATCTAGTGTTAGAGGTTAGTTAATGTTTTCTATTGTTTTTGTCTTTTTAGGTGAAAAGTTTACGAAATAGAGAGAAGAGAGGTTCAATCTCAGGGAGGCACTTGCCCTCCCATGGCCAATGAAGAAGGAGGAGGGGGTTCCCCCTCTCCTCCGGTGGCACCGAAACGCTGCCCAGACATCTCCGCCATCTCCATCATCATCATCACCAACCACTCTCTCTCCTTTCTCACTGTGATGTGTGAGTAGTTCATCCTCGGGGTTGAGGGTGTGTACATGTAGCTATGTGTTCTATCTCTCTCTCTCTCTCTCTCTCTCTCATGTAGGTTTCCCATCTTGATTGTATCACGAGCTTTGTTAAAGGAGTTGAATCTTATGATGTTTCCCCCACTTTCATCTTTGTGGTGAATTAATTCTTGCTCTTTCAAGGTTCTTTATGTCGGATTGAAACTTTTGGGTTTGAGAATACATGATGCACATTTAGTATAACTTGTGGATGCCCATAGTGTACATTGTGGGTACTCTATGCATAATAGGTTGAACGATAACCATCATATGGTGTTGTCATAGTACACTTTCAGTAGATAAAAAGTGTTGGATCCAGTGACAAGGTCAGATAAAAAGTGTTTGTCTTTCCATTTGTGGCTAACACAAGGGTAGTTGGCTTGGTTGTGTTTTCTTCGACTCGGGGCAACCGCCTAGGTGTGATCATCTCGGCTCGTCTTCTTCTTCGGATCGTGGATCCTTCGAGATCAACATCGTGGTCACTTCCCGGTAGAGATCTATGAATTCCCGGCTGTCTGTCTGGATTCAACTTTATTGTTCCGACGATGGCGCATAACTCTAGCAGCAGCAACTTCGGTTCGCCATCGGCATCTGCGGAGCAGAGAGGACGGGGATTCCCTGAGGAGTGCATTGTATTTCTTTTCCATTTTATGATTTCTTGTAATTGCAATGATGCTTGATTAATCACAAAAAAAAATCTTATTCCTTATGCGGAGAAACAAAATCCAGGCAAATTTGATGATGAATTTAAGCAACAAAAGATGAACGGGAGCGTCTAGTGGGCGGCCGGCTGCCCACTAGCGCGATGGAGCGGCCAGCCATACATGCGCGAGCGGCTGGCCTAAAATAGACATGCATGTGTGTAATTTTTGTCCGCTAGCGCATGTATCTTTTAGCATTTAATACATTCACACCGGTCACAGTCAGTTGGAAAAAACAGATCACATATGCATTTGTTTCAGTTTTTAAATTTTCAAAAAGCTATATCTTCCAAACCACGCGTCGGAATTAAGATCCGTTTTCACCGCTGGAATCCTCGCGACGTGCTCTTCAAAACTATATCCCGCATGGGGATGTTTCGACGAACTAGTCTTCCTGCCAACTAAACATCAATGTGTGTGCAACTAGACTAGACTGCCGCGCCAACTGAGCATATGTGTGTGCGCCAAAAAGTCCTGCCAACTAAACATCAATGTGTGTGCAACTAGACTAGATTGCCGCGCCAACTGAGCGTATGTGTGTGTGCCAAAAAAGTCCTGCCAACTAAACATCAATGTGTGTGCAACTAGACTAGATTGCCGCGCCAACTGAGCATATGCGTGTGTGCCAAAAAAGTCCTGCCAACTAAACATCAATGTGTGTGCAACTAGACTAGATTGCCGCGTCAACTGAACATATGTGTGTGTGCCAAAAAAGTCCTGTCAACTAAACATCAATGTGTGTGCAACTAGACTAAATTGCCACGTCAACTGAGCATATGTGTGTGCAACTAGTGTCCTGCCAACTAAACATCAGTGTGTGTGCAACTAGACTAAATTATAAGCCAACTAAGCATATGCGTGTGCAATTAGTCTTCCTGTCAACTAAACATCAATGTGTGTGCAACTAGACTACATTATGTCAACTAAATATCAATGTATGTGCAACTAGACTACATTACAAGCCAACTAAATATCAATGTGTGTGCGACTAGACTACATTATAAGAGGAGGTTGCACATCGACTTTCGTCGAGGCAATAGACTAGTCGCACATCAAAAGTTGTCGTGGTTGCTAGATTGTAACCTCATACGAAGGCGCAGCTCCAAACATTAGTTTTGGAAAAAAATTGCACGATGTAGTATTAAAGTTGCACAATGCAGTATTTTAATTGCACCATATAGCACCAAAATTGGCATCAAAAAAATTTCATCGAAACATATCCATGCGGGGTCTAGTTTCGAAGATCTCGCCGCGATGAATCCAACGGTGAAAACAGATCTGAATTCCGACATGTGGTTTAAAAGATATGACTTTTTAAAAATTTAAGACGCTAAAATAAATGTACGTGAATCTGTTGCCAGACTAGTCTGTACGCATCTAATGCTAACAATAATATCCACTAGCTGAAAAAAAAAATCACACATGTGAGCCCGGCCGCCCGTTTCTGTTAGTTGGTGGCCGGCCGCTTTTTAGATTTTAGGAAGATGAACTCCACAATTGGAAACCAAATCTAGGCAAGAGAGATGGATGAACTCACTCAACAATTACCAACCCAGTAAAAAGCTCCCACCAAGCGGTCAAGTCAAACCGACCGCTCCGGCTAACCCGATGATGACTCGGTGATAGATCGACCTCCTCCCAATCGCTCCCCCCTCCCTCCCCCCCACTAATCCCACTCCCCTCCGCGGCCATGGATCCGGCCCCCGATCCGCCCGCCGCCGCCGGCGAGGCCCTGGCCGCGCTCTCCCTCCGCGCCGCCGACCTGCCGGCGGACTTCGCCGCCTCCGCCGCCGGCGGCGGCCACGAGATCGCCGAGGAGGAGGACGAGGACGACGACGAGGGGTACGTGACGGCGGCGTCCAGGGGCGGGAGCAGCACGGCCGCGTCCCGGCGGAGGGAGGAGTTCGAGGGGCTCGAGGAGGAGGACGAGGACGAGGACGGCCCGCCCAGCCCCAGCAGCAGCGGCTACGCCGGCGAGCGCGGCAGCAGCGTCGCCTCCAGCGCCGGCGCCGGCGCCGGCGGCATCGAGGAGGAGGAGCCCGACCCCGCCCCGCCCCTCCCCCCCGGCGCCGAGGACTGGGCGCGCGGCAAGAAGCACGCCGACGAGGTCACCCCAGCTCCACGCTCCGTCTTCTTGTCTCTTGAGCTATTTCAACCATCTAATCATGGATTATTCTCGCCTCAATTCATTACTCATTTAGTAGTAATTTGGATGCCGAGCGCTGACATTATTATCAAGTAGCTTCAGCTTCAGTGATCACACAAATCCGTGCTCACTCATAAATGTTGTATGTACGGATCTAAAAACTACCAAACCTGCAGTACATAATTTCCAAAAATTTCATTCCCTACTACTTTTTCGGTGTCCTGGGTGGCATTCAAGTGAAGTTTGCATGCGCCGCAGTAGCTGCTACTGCTGGAGGGGTGTAGGTGTTTGTGTCGTCTTACCCTGAATGTGTTCCATCCATGATGTTCCAGGATGATGGTTCAGCTTCATGGAGGAAGAGGAAGAAGCATTTCTTCATCTTGAGCAATTCCGGCAAGCCGATATACTCTAGGTAAAATCACTTAAGAAAGAGGAATTCATGATAGAGTTTGTAAGGAATTGCTGCACTTTCTCAGGTGAAACCATAACATCACATTTCCTTCGTCTTGTTCAACTTCTAGGTATGGAGATGAGCACAGGTTAGCTGGGTTTTCTGCTACACTGCAAGCGATTGTTTCTTTTGTGGAGAACAGGTATGCAATCCTCTTTTGCTGATTGCAATGATTAGTGTCCTTTACCTTTTCCTGTGGGCTGTACTGAATTTTCCTCTTGGTGTTGTTCCTTCTTTATCCAGTGGTGATCATATCAAATTTGTGAGAGCTGGGAAACATCAGGTCAGATGGCCTTCCTTATCCAAAATTTACTCTGTTCTTTAAATGTTACTTCAGGACAGTGCACACGCCTGAACAATCAGACACCACTGACATGGGCATTTCACCGGAAAACCCTTTTATGTATTCTAAGTTGATTGTACACTGTTCTTTCAGATAGTTTTCCTTGTCAAAGGTCCGATTTATTTAGTTTGTATAAGTTGCACCGAAGAGACGTTTGAAGGATTGAGGGGCCAACTAGAGCTCATGTATGGTCAGGTGCTTCCACTGTTGCACTCATCTTTAACACCTTTGAATTTCTTGTATTTTTATTATAATTATTATACAGTCTTGCGTTTCCATTCTTATGCTGATTTCTCTGTCTGAAAACACAAATTTGCAGATGTTGCTTATTTTGACAAAGTCGGTCAACAGGTGCTTTGAGAAGAATCCCAAATTTGATATGGCACCACTTCTAGGTGGCACAGATGCGGTTTTCCTCTCTCTTATACGTGCATTCAGCTGGTTAGCTTGTTTCCTTTTCCTTTCTATGGATCCCATCTTAATACATTTTGGACTTTAGTACTTAATTGAAATCATATTGAACCATTCTACAGGAATCCCGCTACATTTCTTCATGCATACACATGCCTTCCCCTTGCCCAAGCAACAAGACAGGCTGCTACCGCAGTTTTGCAGGACATTGCTGATTCGGGAGTTCTGTTTGCACTGTTGATGTGTGATCACAAGGTTTGTCCAATTTGCTGCCATGACTTCCATTTTCATGCTAACCCCATTTGACATTTTCATCTTACTGTACTGAATTCATGCTTATTTGGTCTGATGTAACATTTTTCCTATTATAGTTACTTCTGAAAACTCTTTAGGTGCCACTTGAACTTTCTAGAGCTTCATATAACATGGTATAAAACTTGCTTTATTGTCAGTCTGTCAGTCAGTTACGTCTTTTACCATATCCAAAGTGGGATTCCACATTTCTGAGAACTTCTCTAGAAAGCTTGCCATTTGTGTTCTTTGGTATTACCGTATTAGAATCTTTGATCTTTTTGTAGAGTTAATGGCCTTTCTCGAATAGTCTACAGTTTTTTTGTGCTCTGTAGCTTGCCGAAGGGTGCCAGTACCATTTAAATTGCTCCTTCTAGTGCTACTATTTGTTATTGTGGGCTTTCTGGCATCCCATCACCAGGCACCAAACTTTATCCATATCAAATATGCTACTTGTGGTTGCTAGTGTTTGGAGACATTTAACGTAAATCATTTATTTTCTTTAGTCCTCTTTTTGTCTTTGTGAGAGCTACATTGTTTGTTAATTTCAAGTTTGTCCAGTTTCCTGTCAGAACTTCCATTGTGCTACTTAGTTCATTGACCCTTTAATCAAACTGTGCTGGAATCCTGCTTATGTGCTAAAATGTAACACATTTCTTATTATAGTTACTCCTCAATACATTTTAGATGCCACTTGACCTTTCTAAAGGTTCATATAACAGTATCATAAATCTTACTTTATCGTCAGTCAATCAGTTACGTCTTTCACCATATCCAAGCTGATATGCCACATTTCTGAGAATTCTGTAGAAAGATTCCCATTTCTATTCTTTGGTATCAGATGTTTTTGATCTCTCCAGTAGACTCAACGACTTGTGTGTTCTGTAGCTTGACAAACGGTACCAATACCAATATGGATTGCTCCTTGCTCATGCTAATGTTAGTTATTATGTGCTTCTACCAATTGCGTCTGCCATCCCATCATGAGAAACAGAACTTTGGCCATTGCCAAATATTACACTTATGATTGCGACTTTGCAAGTCTATGGAGATGGATACATAAATCTTTTAGTTTTGTTAGTCTTCTGCGTTCATGTTTCTGAGAGATATGATCTTGGTTAATTTTCAGGTTATTAGTCTTGTGGGAGCACAAAAGGCAACTTTGCATCCTGATGATATATTACTACTTGCAAATTTCATATTGTCCTCCGAATCTTTTAGGTAATCATCACATGCTATCTGAAATGAAAAACCTTGACCTACAAGCATCTTACAAGATTTGTCTGTTTAACGCAGGACTTCGGAGTCTTTTTCACCCATATGCTTGCCAAGATACAATCCTATGGCCTTCCTATACGCTTATGTTCATTTTTTTGATGTGAGTAAAATAGCTGCATCTGAATATGCATGTTCACTTAAGTGTGCCGGCAATATCCTCATTATGAGAATTATGATGCATGTCTTACGGCACAGATGGAAACTTGTAGAAGTTCATGTGCAGTGTTGATCAAATTTTATTTATTAGTTTAGGTTTGAGAAAGTCATTTTATTATATGAACTAATCTTTTCTCCATGGCAGGAAAATACTTACTTGACTCTTCTTACTCCGAGATCAGATGCCTTCTTTGATTTGAAAGATTCAAGGTGAGGTACACATTAAACTGTTAAGACTTAAAAGTATCACAAGATAATGAGTAAATGCTGCCTCATATGTATTGGAACTGAGACAACTACTCTTTTGTCAACGATGTCTAGGGCCCGCATTCAGGATGTTCTATTGAAATCAAATGTCCTTCTCGAAGTCCAAAGGTCTTTGCATGAGAATGTACTGCGTGTTGAAGATGTCCCCATTGATCCTACTTCTCAATCTACATCAGCTCCTGCACAGTCTTCTCAAGGCCTAAATTCTCAACTGTTGTCTTCTGATGAGGCAATTGGTGGACCAGCTGGACTTTGGCATTTTATATACAAAAGCGTCTATCTTGATCAGTACGTATCGTCTGAGTTTGCCTTGCCCATAAGAAATCCCAAGCAACAGAAGAGGTATTGAATATTGGTGATAGTACATTATTTACTTATGTATTAGTGAACCATCTTTGAGAGAAAACCTGATGTGTGCAGATTGTACAAGGCTTATCAAAAGGTTTATGCTTCCATGCATGATAAAGCAACTGGTCCGCACAAAACTCAATTCAGAAGAACTGAGGATTATGGTGAGTTACACAGGCGCTCCACGACTTACTACCTTCTGTTTATTAATTTTTGATTGGATTGTTGCTGTTAGTTAATTCCCCGAGTTATAGTTCTTATTATATAATGTGTAGGTAGCAACTATAGAAATTTGCAAATCGTTCTTAGTGTATTTTTCTGCTCTGATAGCCAATTAGCCACTAATAATATGCCATTAGGATCTAGATATCATCGCTTCAAATCATTTGTCTGGAAACAAAGGGATGTATTAAGTGAATTTGCAGAATGATAAAGACAGATTTGATCAAGCTCCACTCATGTTCATAACTCTGATAAATGTTAGTGTCTGGGGGTATATTTGAACTAGAAACTATATAAGATTTTATTTTTACTACTATTGTTGTACCTAGACCCTGTTGTAGGGACGAAATTTGTCGCCAGTTGATGACATGTTCAACCTTCAAGAGAGATGAAACTATTACCTTTTATTCTAGTTGCTACATGATTCTAAGACTCTCATTCACATGACGCAATTGTGCGATCTCAACTTCTGCAAGCAAAGCTATTTAACGAAGCACTGTTCTGAAACCATGAGGGCATATAGTATGCAGGGAACTAATGTCTTGTATCTTCGAATGTTTACAAATACAGTTACATGTTCAGTATGCTGTTCTATTTTACGTTGAATTGATTCAAAGACCTAAAACCACCTAATTCAAAGACCTAAAACCATTCAGTAGTACCATCCATTCTGCTAACAGACACATACCCATAGGCATATAAACTGCCTAGCTGTTATTGCTTGCTGCAGTCATGGTTCTGTGGCATTGATGTCCTAGGAGTACCTTAGTCGTGAATTTTCTTGAATTTTACTAGCTGAAGTGTCATGCTATTTCCTATTTGCCTATGTGTGCCGCAGTTACTTTGTTACATAATTTCCCTTTTGTTGCAGTTATGTTGAGCTGGATAACCCAGGATTTTGAGCTGTATGCAGCCTTCAGTCCGCTGGCCGACAAGGTTAGCATCTGCCACAAACAGTTCAGCAATACTATCAATCCCATCATCTATCACCGTGTAATAACCTGATGGATCTTACTTTGAGCACACGCATTTTGCAGACCCAAGCGATCAAGATATGCAACAGAGTATGCCAGTGGATCAGGGATTTAGAGGACAGAGTGTTCATATACGGAGAAAGCACCATTGCCTGGTGATATATTGTCTTGTATGTAAATTCATGTACTTTTCTTTTTTGCCTCTTCCGTCGAATGTTTTCATGATTCATGTACTTATCATACCGACACAGGCAATACCATCACTGTTGGGGAGATGTATGAGGTTTGTCTCTGTAACATTATCGCAAATGTGGTCCTTTTTATTCATGATGATCGTTGTTCAAGACAAAGTTCAAGCCAATAATTGGTTTTTCCGGTGCATCTTGTCGATGCGATCGGGTGCCATTTCTCATTTCTGCGGCCTGTAACCTCCTAATTCCCCATGGAGTCCAGATTACATCATATATATGGGTTTGAAGAAACTGTTTCTTTTCTTTTCGTTTCTTCTGTATGTTCAATCAATTCAGGAAAAGTTCAGTCTACAAAGATTACAAAACTTTTCATAGTAGATGGCACCTTGCTTTCCGCCTGAGATAAGTCTGAAAATACATGAATTCCTAGTATCGTTGATGAGTAGAAAAAAAGAGAGAAGAGCTGCTACCATGGCCCCCAGCCCATGGGAGCACGAGAGCCTGAAGGCGCCGATATGACGGGGCTGGGGATCGGCTGCACCGGCGGCGGGTTGCGCCACTGCGGCACTGGCCCTGCCACCAGCAGGTTCTCCAGGAGAGGCCCTGCCTCCATGACCGCCTGCAGCAGCTGCCCCTGCTGTGGGAGCGGCCTCTTGGCCGCCAGCTGCTCGAGCACCGCCGCGGTCCTGTCGTCGTCGATAGCAACTGGTGCGCTCCTGTCCTCAACGGCGGCGCTGGCCTTGAGCAAGGTGGAGGGGTTGGCGGCCGTCGGGGAGAAGGTCGGGAAGCTCGCGCCTGAGTCGCTGCTGCTGGACGTCGTCGCGGCCACCAGCTCGCGGGCCAGCAGCAGGTGCTGCCGGACCTGGTGCTGGAGCTGGTCGCGCTCGTCGGCCATGCGGCGCACGAGCTCCAGCAGGGCGGCGATGCTCTGCTCCTTGCGGCGCACCTCCTCCTTGGCCGCCTCCAGCTCTGCTGTGGCCGCGGCCAGCCTCCGCCTCGCCTCCTCCACGATCTGCTGCATGCCACGCCACGGCGACGAAGAGCTCTGCATGCCACGCCACAGCGACAAAGATTAAGCCAAAGGAGCAGCAATGCACGATCTCACCCAACGGAAAGGGCTTCAACGTCTGCTCAAGATCTATGGAGGATCTCATTACAGTTTCAATCAACAACCTATGTAAACGTCTGGATTCGAAGAAGAAAATCGGCAGGGCGCAGTTTCTCAGTCAAGACTTGAGAGAGAGGCAGGGAGAAGATTTAAGATGGCCGGCGAACCTCTTGGTCTTGGTAAGCAGATTGGAGATCCGGCGGGAGGAGCGGCGTCGGGGGCCAGAGGGCGGCGAGGGAGGAGGCGTCCATGGCGATGGAGAAGTCGCCGAGCCCGAGCGGCAGCTCTTGGTCCATGGCCATTGTTGATCTCTCCTCTCGTCTCCTCCCTTCCTTTGGGATTGGGATGGCAAAAGAAGAAGAAGACACGGTGATGAAATAAGAAGGAAGCCGTAGAGGGAGATTTTTGTATAGGAAGGGAGGACAGATGGTGTACAGCCGGCGCCAGGCCAAGGAGTCAATGTGGTTTTGCTCCCTTCCATACACGGCGCCCGTGTTTCCATTCCCGAATGGGAACATATGGAATGTGCCATCACGCCTGCCTATTATCACCTGTGCTTGGATGAGAAACACGAAATCGCATGATGAAAGTTATTATTAATTAATTAATTAATTAATTAAAAAGGGAATGGGATTATGAGAAGATGCTGGTTGCCTGGCCGGGGATCCTTCCTAGTCCTGGTTGCCTCGCCGTTACTCTTTCCGTCTTCCCTTTTGCCCTTTTCACCTTTGTGTCTCCTTCCTTTCCTCGTGTTGGGCCCTCCCACGAGGTATCGGCCCGTCTGGCCCCTTCATTTCCTCCATTTCGATCAAAAAAGGCGATCCAAAATGAACTCGAGTCTTTGGCGTGATTGCCCAAGAATTGAGAGCATTGAATTTTACCAAAATAGTTTCATTAGCTCCACAAGTATTGTAAAAATACCAGCAGGCAAAATTAAGATGAAAGAATTAATATAGTAGACTGTGTTTTACGTACATGTCTTATGGGCAAGGACAGTATTGCAGATGTACTAAACCCTATAAGAAACGTACACATGATTAAAAAAAGGAACAGTGTGAGTATGCTCCTATGTGTGAGCGACTTCGGTTGTACTGTGTTAAAAAAAACACGTTTAAAAAAAATAAGCAAACATGTTTTTTGTTCGTGTGTAGTACTACGTGGTATATGCATGCACGCCGAGGCCCCCGTCAGGTCAGGGTGGTTGCGGTGCGACCCGGATGTGTTACACCGGGCCCACATGTCCCCGCAACGCACGCGCGCGGCGGCGACTGCTCTGCATGCATGCATGGTTGCACCAAAGTCAGGGTTGACTGTCCCGCATGCATGCGTCCTGTGCGTACGTGCAAACGTCTCTCATTGGACCGTGTCGCACGCGTACGTGCAGTGCAGTTGGGCCCGACCACGTACGTACCGACGCATACACACCGGACGTGGGTCGTGCCTGAAGCAAACTAGCTAGCCAGCATTCTCTCCGCGCAGGTCCGGCCGACCGTCACGTCGTCAACCGAAACAGACTTATTCGATGTACTTATGTTACAGTACAGTACTACGCACGAACCGAAACAATGGAGACTGAAAAAGGTTACTACTCCCTCCGTCCCATAATGCAAGACGTTTTTTAACACTAGTGTAGTGTCAAAAAACGTTTTACATTATGGAACGGATGGAGTACTTGTTTGAAGACAAAACAGGAAGGGAGACACCGCACGGTGTACAGCAGGAGTCTTGTTGCGTTAAGCCGGACGTGACGGAGGTCGGGACCGTCGACGGCGCCGACATCGACGTCGACGACATTCGTGCACCACAGTCTACACTCTGCAGGCATGGTGTGTGGCCGCCAAAGAGGGGGCAGAGACGACGACCACGAAGAAGAAGAAGATCCCAGCAGGCAGCACCGATGTAACGATCACTGAGGTTTGCAGGTGTTTTTTTTTTTTTTTGCTTAAGATGGTGGGGTGACCGGCACCAGCACCAGTACGATTCCCCCTGCCATGCCTGTTGCCATACATAAACAACAAGTAAGATGTATCGTTAGGGCAACTCCAATGTGCCGGCGCAAACTGTCCACGCGTATCCGTTGAGTCGAAATGGACAGATACCGTGGCCCAAGGCGCCGAGGCAAACGGGAGTGTCCGCATTTCAGGCCCATATTTGAGCTGGGTTTGCGTCAACGCGGATGCGCGCGACGCCCACTCTTGTCCTCCCCCTAGCCCGCCAGTCGGTGGCACATTGTCCATTTCCCCTTCTCCCCCATCAACATCCAACACACCCAACCACCCCGCGCTGACCGCCGCCGCCCAATTTCAATTGTACGCTCGCCAGGCAGCTGCCTGAACCCACATACCTCCCCAGCAGCATGCCACACCCGACGACCATTCTTGCCGGCATTGGTGGACTGTTTTTGCCGCCGTCGTAGCACCACCACGTCCAGGCCACCCCCTCTGCTCTGCCGCTGCCAGCAACGCTCCAAGCTCGGCTACCTCGCTCGGCGGTCGCCACCATGATCGCCTCCACACCGACATGCCTGCTGCCTGGTCTGGAAGAGACATGGGGCTCTTCACTGGCCGGCTTCTTCCGCCACGCTCGCAAGGTGTTCGACATTTCGTCCGCAATGTACAAAATGGATAGTGGATATGAGTACTTTTTCAACAACTTCCTTGGCGATTCAGATGATTCATCGTCTGGCGATAAGGAGATTGTGGTTGCTACTTTGGTCGTCCATGACCACATTAGCAGGCAACGACCGATGTTTAGGGGATCGATCCTGGGGCATACCCCGGCTTTGAATCGTGACGGAGAGAGAGGCCATTGCCTACTCTGGCAGGACTACTTCCAGTCCGCTGACCCACTCTTCAAAGACAACCTTTCTGATGCCTCTTCCTGATGGCTAGACATGGGTTGAGTCTTACAGGGAGAGGGTGGTGGCATACGATAAGTATTTCAAATGCAAGGAGGATGCCCAGGGAAAGGTTGGCTTCTCCTCTTATCATAAATGCATTGCAGCTATTTAGATGCTTGCATACGGAATATCAGGTGATCTTGTTGATGAGTATGTCCGCATGAGCGAGTCCACGTGCCTAGAATCCATGTATAGGTCCTGTAAGGCTATGGTAGCAGTATTTGGCCCGGAGTACTTGAGAGAGCCAATTATTGCAGATACAACCCGGTTGTTGGCGATCAATGCCGATAGGGGATTTTCGGTGATGCTTGGTAGCATAGATTTTATGCACTGGGAGTGGAAGAACTGCCCTTCTACTTGGCAAGGGTAGTCTAGGGCCATGTGAAAGCTTGGATTGTCATACTTGAGGCCGTGGCTTCACAAGATATCTGGATTTGACAATCTTTCTTCGGCATGGCAGGCTCTCACAATGACATCAACGTGCTTTAGCACTTCTGGTGTTTGCAAGGCTTGCAAAAGGCAACTGCCCAGAGGTCAGTGTTGAGATCAATGGCCACCACTACAACAAAGGATACTACCTAGATGATGGTATCTATCTCAGTGGACTACTCTTGTCAAGACAATCTCCAACCCGATAGGAGAGAAGAAGCAGGGATTTTTCCCAAGAACAAGAGAGTGCTAGAAAGGATGTGGAGCGTGCTTTCGGTGTTCTTCAATCTCGATGGGCATTGTTCGGTACTGCTAGAACTTGGATCACTAAGAAGTTGTAGGAGGTGATGACTGCTTGTGTGATGATGCACAACATCATCTTAGAGGATGAGCGTGAGAATGAAATCTTCAATCAGGAGTTTCACTTTCAAGCTGAAAATGTTGTGCTGAGCATGGAGGAGCGGCGACGTTTGCACAATTCACTGAATTTCATCATCAAATGCATGATTGGTAAACTCACATTCAGCTACAAGATGATTCAGTTGAGTATATGTGGGCTCACCTTGGCAACCAATAGATGTATCGGCTATTTTTTCTTTTCAAATGTATTTCTGACAATTTAAATTTTATTTGGTTTGTAAACTATGAGATTTCAATTTGTTGTGAAACTACAATATTTGTATTTGGTTGAATTGTGTGAACTTTGTGCAATGTTTTTGATATGTACGCAAAAAGAGCAAAATATGGCCCGGTCGCGTGAACGAAAATCTATTGGCGAGTTGGGCACACTACCAACCGAAACGCGGACTGGGATGGACAAAATCCAAAACACTAACCCAAACGGACAAAAGCCGCATGCGTTTGTGTGGGCGTGTTGGAGTTGCCCTTAGACCAGTAAGCTTCAACTTGTAGATCTTTGACAACAATCCACTGTACACTACCCGCAAAAGAAAAGAAAAAGCTGTAGATAGCAGATGATACAAGCAAGTATGTTATTATTAGAATATATAATTCACCGTGTAATGCAAGTACTCCCTCCGTCAGAAAATACTTGTCATCAAAATGGAAAAAAGGGGATGTATCAAGTATTTTCGGACGGAGGGAGTATGTTATATGATCCTCTCTTTCCCGGCTGAATTTTGAGAAATGAAAATTTACCTTCTTTTTTTCTGCGTTGTTGGACATCTCAACAAGTCAGCACACATGAAAATATCAGAAGGTGCATTTTGTTGGGCTAAAATCAGTACCGAATTTCTTATAGCAGGCAGAATAAAAAAAATAACAAATCAGAACATGCGCCCACCGTGGGGCTCGAACCCACGACCACAAGGTTAAGAGCCTTGCGCTCTACCAACTGAGCTAGACGGGCTTGTTGTGTGAAAGCTTCGAACGATCTTACACAAACTTTTTCCATTTACATGCACAAAGAAGAGAGCAACTGCAGAAATCGAGGGGAAAAAAGAGATTATGATCGATCAGCACAGTGGTTGAATGAATTGAAAGCCATGATGGCATCTTCAGAATATGGTCAGACTCAGCCCATTGACATGTGTACCATGAGATAGAGCTCTGTCACTAATGAAAGAAAGAACAGTTATGCCCCTTGGCTCCATCACTATTGGCAAATGTGGGACCATGAGATCTGTTTTAGGAACACACTTAACAGAGAAAAGTGTTGGCCCCCAGCTGGTTATCCCCAACATCCAAAAGCTCAAGCATTTTACAAGTGATGATCAGAATATCAGATATTCTAGTAGCTTGTTCCTGTTGCGCCTCAAATGCACATTGTCTTCTCTTCAAAATTAAGGCTGCGGCAACGATCTCTGGAATTTGTGCTCGTCAAATTTAATACAGAAATCAATATCCGGATATCCACCTTCTGCTGGTAGCTTAAGTTTCTAATGATCTTTTTGAACTGAACTGCAAGCCACTAATTATGTTGAGAAAAATGGAAAAATATATATATTATGATGCTTATTAGTCCACCTTCACGTGTTATTTGCCTTTTTCTAGTCTTCGGGGTAGGGAAGTGTACAACATCATATTTGAGACACCATTTCATTTCATCAACTGGACTGGTAGTTTTGGAATTCTACAACTGGCGGTAGTACCTCTGACTCTGAGAGCTTCTGAAATTCAATCTTACATAAATTAAAACCGTCAATTATCTACTTAAGATGGAAGTTCTATTTGTGTCATTCTTGCTTGATTGTGTACCAAACGTCTCTATGGTATTGTTAACTCTTTCTGTGACATAACAAAGTACCAAAGCTAGCAACAATTTAGTCTTGTCTTGTTTGGGTCATACCCTCATTATCACACACATGTCCTAAAGATTGCACCTTTACATGCCTTGGGATGGTTTTTTTTTTGCGGGTGCTTGGGATTTTTCTTCTTGACTACATAACACCATATCCTGAAGAAGTTTTAAATGGGCCATGACACTAAGGTTATCACTGACAATGCTTAATTGTTCAAGATATCATACCGACTGTAATTTTGATGTCACCAAAAATCTTCACAACTGCATTGTCCATTCTTGAAATGATGAAACTTATTGGCATCTCTGACGATTATATCCCTTCTCCCGATTAAGCTCATGTACTTGATAACTGTATGGCAATCTCCACATAGATGGAGATTCTTTGTAACAAAAATGCTCTTATCTTGGATAAGAGTGAGGAGCGAGTTCCCCGAGGTCACGTAGAGTGGAACCTTGATTTTAAAAGCAGGACATATGCAGCTGTTTACCGATGCGGATATCGACAAGGATGACGTCGGCTCGAAAAGCGCTGATGATAGAGCTCAGAGAAGCCAGCATGCCCTTGAACAGATTGAAGGCCTTTGGCATCCTGCCGCACAGCACAAAGCCTCCAATGATGGTGCTCCAAGAAACCTAATTTCCATTACACAAACATTGTCATGATTTTTTGAATGGTATGAACATTTTAAAAAATTACTCGAACAAGATTTTACATTGTTATGATCATTTAAAAAACAATCATGGTCATATTTTGAAACGTGTTTACATTTTTAAATGTCATGAAGGTACATTTTTGATGGTATGGACAATTTATAAAATTGCTAAAAAAATCATATTTCATCAAGTTTGTTTAAAGCACGGTGAATGTAAGTAAGTAATTTTTGAACACTTTAGATATATGTAACTCGCCTAATTTTTAAATTTGGGTAGGTTGATTTTCTGATCGTCGATTCTTTTGACAAGAATCGAGCTGTCTGTTTTTTTCTTGTGTTATTTAATGGCATTTCAGGCTGATTTTGGACTTGCCCCTATTTCGGGTAAGTTGATTTGTTCTTAGGCTAGAATTTTGACTTTGTTCTTAGGCTAGAACTTTGACTTGCCCCTGTTTGGGGTAACTCAATTTTTCTTAGGCTGGATTTTGACTTGCACCTATTTGGGGTAAGTCAATTTTTCTATTGGGCATGAAACCTGTTACAAACTATCATTTTTTGGGTTTGTATGCATTTTTACTTTTGCTTTTGCTTTTCTTTATAATTTTAGTTATTTTTTTCCTTTTTACAAAGGTATTTTTGGCATCACTTTAGGTACATGTAAGTCGCCTCAAACTTGATTTTGTTTCACTTGATTTCTTCTTTGAAATTCGTGCTCCCTTTTTTTCTGGTCTGCTCAGTGAGTTGTTTTGGGCTGGGTCTTTTTCTGACCATGTATTTGGGCCTGTCAGTTTCTTAACAGGCTGAATCACATTACTTCTGAGACTCAACTCTCCCCTCTCTCCCTTTGTTTTTTCTTTATTAGTCGGTTTCCTTTTTATTGTGGGTATTTTTGGGATGTTGCGTGAATATCAATGTATAACCACAAATACTACAAAATATATCTGAAACTTGCACTATTATATGATATATTCTTTGCATACTGCAAAAAGGTGCAATTTCAGTGCAAAGTTGTGTGCAATTTCATTTTCTTTCTTCTTAAAAGGTAATACCAATGCCACTAATTTTTTTATTTTTTATTTTTTTAGTTATTGTTTTATTTTCTTTCTTCTTTAAGGTTGATACCAATGCCAATAATTCATTCCTTCTTGGGAAGCCTTTTTTGCAATAATTCCACTATTATACAAAAGTGCCCTTTTGCTCGCAAGCTCCTATGCACCCTCAATGAACACTAAATTCAAAAATTAGTAAACAATTTACTAATTTTGTTTGGCAACAAACATTGACAAATTCTCAACATGCGTTCAAATTTTCATTGAGAAACAACATTCCAAAATTGCTTCCTAAAAACAAAATTGATGCTCCAAAATACTTTCAAAAATACACTTTTTGCAGCATCAATTTTTTTTTCACCGATGCATTTGGATTGTTGTTTGTTCGTGAAAATTTTCAGACATGCTGAGTATCGTCAATGATTGTTCATAAAAAAAATCAGATTTTTTAATTTATTTTACTATATTTTTATTTTTCATGAGGGAGCATATGATCTCGCGAGTACAAACATCATGTCCACTATTTATGCTTATTATTGCATATTTGAAAAAAACATGTATGTTGTGTGCAATTTTTATCATTGTTTTTTCTAGATCTTTTTTCATTTTCTTTTTTCTTAAAGGGTAATACTAATGCTACTACTCCATTCTTCCTTAGAAAACCTCATTTTTTTATTTTAATTTTCATTTCATTTTATTTCTAATTTGAGAGTAATACCAAATCCCTCAATTCATTCTTTTTTAGAAAAACTTCATTATTTTTATTTTGATTTAGTTTATTTTATTTCATGGTTTTCTTTAATGGAATAAAACTAATGGCACTAATTCATTCGTTCTCAAGAAAATTCCATAATTACGGTTTAGGCTTGAACAAATGCAGAATAAACCTAGCGGTTAATTTGTCAAGCACAAAACCTAAAACAACTAGGCTCACCTATGTGCACCAACAACTTATGCTAAGCAAGATAAGTAACTATGTGATAGCAAGATATATGACAAAGAACAATATGGCTATCACAAAGTAAAGTGCATAAGAAAAGGGCTGGGGTAAGAGATAACCGAGGCACGCGGAGACGACGATGTATCCCGAAGTTCACACCCTTGCGGATGCTAATCTCCGTTTGGAGTGGTGTGGAGGCACAATGCTCCCCAAGAAGCCACTAGGGCCACCGTAATCTCCTCACGCCCTCGCACAATGCAAGATGTCGTGATTCCACTAAGGGACCCTTGAGGGCGGTCACCGAACCCATACAAATGGCGACCCTTGGGGGCGGTCACCGAACCTGTACACTTTGGCAACCCTTGGGGCGGTCACCGGTACCCGTCAAATTGCTCGGGGCGATCTCCACAACCTAATTGGAGACCCCGACGCTTGCCCGGAGCTTTACACCACAATGATTGAGCTCCAAGCACCACCAACCGTCTAGGGCGCCAAAGCACCCAAGAGGAACAAGCTCAAGGGCACCAAGCACCCAAGAGTAATAAGCTTCTCAACTTGAAACTTCCACGTATCACCGTAGAGAACTCAAACCGATGCACCAAATGCAATGGCAAGGGCACACGGAGTGCCCAAGTCCTTCTCTCCCAAATCCCACCGAAGCAACTAATGCTAGGGAGGAAAATGAGAGGAAGAACAAGAAGGAGAACACCAAGAACTCCAAGATCTAGATCCAAGGGGTTCCCCTCACATAGAGGAGAAAGTGATTGGTGGAAATGTGGATCTAGATCTCCTCTCTCTTTTCCCTCAAAAACTAGCAAGAATCCATGGAGGGATTGAGAGATAGCAAGCTCGGAGAAGGTCAACAATGGGGGAAGAACACGAGCTCAAAGGATAAGGTTCATTGGGGAAGAAGACCCCCTTTTATAGGAGGGGGAAAATCCAACCGTTATGTGCTCAGCCCGCACACGAGCGGTACTACCGCTCGGAGGGAAGAAGCAGGGAAAAGGAGCAACAAAACATGAACCTTGGGGCGGTAGTACCACTTATAAGCGGTACTACCGCTCACCCCAGCGGTACTACCGCTGGAGGAGCAGAACACAGGACTAAATGAGGCAGGGCAGAGCAGAGTACGGCGGCAGTAATGCAGTAGCGGTACTACCGCCTGATTGGAGCGGTACTACTACTTATAGGCGGTACTACCGCCCAAACGGAGTGGTACTACCGCTTATGGGCGGAACTGCCGTGCCTTACTGCCGTGCAACTACTGCTAAACCCGACACGAAAAAGCAAGACCCAAAAACGAGGCGGTAGTAGAGTGGTACTGGAGCGGTACTACCGCTTGACGCTACAAGCGGTACTACCGCTGCCACCGCGGTACTACCGCACGGAGAAAAACAGAACTGCCATAACTTCTTCATATGAGCTCCGAATTGAGCAAACTCAAGCTTGTTGGAAACAAGACAACGAGAGCATCAAAACATAGAGACGCTTGCGCGTGAGTAGAGGAAGAGCTGCCACGAGAAAGTGGTTACCTTATGTGAAGTCTTACAGAATCTATGTGACCAGAGGTCCAAACAGCATTATGGTGCGTGCATATATTTGTTCGTGTGGAAGAATGCACGCTACTGCCCCGTCAGGTCAGGTGGTTGCGGGAAGCGTATACACCTCGACAAGTATACGACCGAGATTTACACACAGAAGCAGAATACAAAACAAATTGTCTTTAGGCACTGCTGAAGTATGCTCAAAGATTTACACATGGAAGCAGAGTAAGAAAAGTCTTTACTTATTGCCGACATCGCCCTATACACGATTGCATAAACCACTGATGCCAAAACATAGACATTTAGAAGTTATGGCTATAGAGTCTGGTCTTGGTCTCAGTGAAGTTGTTGTTCCGGAAAAGGAAGAAAATGAAATGCTTACCATACATGAAGGTGGACATGCTAAGAGGTGGTATGGAGGAACAATTGTGTTAAGATAAAATTACTTTAATAGAAGTATTGCGTGTATGAAATTTTTGTTGCCTAGGTAGCTTCCACAATTGTCATGTGGTTATCTGGTGTCAGTAACTCACTAGGATGGTTAATTTGCCAGTGTGATATACTTCATCGCTATGGATCAACGTCCGATCGACATCGTTATACTTAAGTTGTTTATACCAGTTCTCTGACTTCAATATCATTTCCTAAATTGCATCTAGGAAAAATATGACATTCTATAAGGACATTCGCCGACATTAATTATCCCATTCATGCTTATTTCAAAAATTTTGTAGGGATACCACAGTACAAAATTGGGAGACATACTTTGGAAACGAGTATCATTATTTTTATCTGTCTAAAGTAACAAAATAACTGATTTTTCTAGGCTTATTGATTCTTGAGAAGATCACTGAGACCAAGATAAGTGTATAGAAATAATAAGCATCCACGTCTTCTCTGCAAAATCAGAACACCATTGAGCTGCGAAGACTTATTCAAACATCAATGGGGCACGACTGTGATGCTAAGCATGCTGTTGATGTAGACCACAATACAAAACTACACAATGACATGTTAAGCAATGAGATTGTTGTCCAAAATTTGCTCCATATTTTGGAGGTTAACATTGATAAACTAAACGAATAAGCCACTAAAATTCCTATAGCATTATCTATAAGCATGGAAATAATTTTCCTCGAGAGGCTGCAATAGATGCTGCATCACACATCGCACTTAAGGCTAAAGATATAGAGGCGGAACAGAATAAAGATAAAGAGAATATATGCATAAAAATATTTTTATGAAGTCAGCTATTTTAGTCCTATCTATCAGTCCGCTCCTCTTGATATATATGTATATATATACATATTTTATACTAAAAATTTTATACTTATCATCCTACCGTGTTAAGGATCATAGTTTTATTACTTATTTGGTATACTTAACAACATACAATGTTAAATATTAGTTGTATTATTTATCTATTATATATTTGTAATATATATTATTTAAAAATACTCATGTGTTGTGCTGAATTCAATTTGTACTTTGTAACAAAAATGGGTTTTCTAAATAATTTGATACTTATGTAAATTATATAGTTTATACATATCCATGTTAGATATATCTCTAAAACATAAGGTTTGACAAATATCATAATAGGGATTGTACGATATGATTATGAAAGCATATATGTAGATAATTCTAGAGTACAAATTTAATCGTATGCAAGGAATTGTTTCAGATATATTCGTTTTTGGAGCATCAATGTACAGATTCAGTAATATATTTGCTAGACCATATAAAATAAAATAGATGCATAAATATTTGCATTTAAAACATGCAAATTAATAAAAACATAACTAAATATACTAAAAACGCCGGCCAAAGTCCACACAAACATAATAAAACATAAAAAACATTAATAAAATCAAAAAAAGCAGTCGTACTCGCCCGTTTCCCTAGGCGTCATCCTGGTCGTCGGAGCGGCTGAGGTCAAAGGACTCCGACGGTTGCACCCAGGGGAACGCTGTCTGGTAGGGCGCCAGTGCGGCCTCCTCTGGCGTCTGCTGCCTGAAATGCGTCCATACGGACCACGAGCGGATGACATTTGGTTTTGATTCGGAGCGTTGTGCCGACGTTTACGTCCGTTTTGAGCCAAACAAACATGCGCGAATCAAATGTGTCGGCGCGTTGGAGTTTTCCTAACTGGCAGGTGGACATTGGACTGTAATGGTCTACCTGTTAGAGCAAGTACAAAATTTTTATGTAATCAGACTATAAGAGTTAAAATATCATTTTTTTCTACTTACATGGAGGGGAGAGAAGAGGTGAGAGAGGAGCCCGCTACAGAATTCAAACTAGCTGCAGCACATGCTCCTACGCACTATATGTAAGTGAGAGGTGGGCTATGTAGTAATAAATTAGCACATCTCTTTATCTAACTATTGTATTTGGTGGATATGAGTTTGGCTATTGATGACATGACAACATCATATAGCCAGCAGTTGGGTTGTACTATTAACCATGTTGTTAGGCTGTTTGGTATATGGGGTAGTTGGTACTCATCGTGGCTTGTTTAATTTTCTTGGCCTTGCTGATAGAATTGTTTCGAATTGAGATCGAGAGAGATAACAAATGATTTAAGTATTCTTTATTCATCATGGATGTAGACTTATATACAAGGGGAACGGACGCGTCCATGGGACGCGACGGTTCGCTGAGGCGCCTCCTCGGGAGGCAACTGCGGATATGGGAAGCTGGGATTATCGCTTAATAACCACTAGGTTATTATTTTCAACACTCCTCCTAATCACCGCTTGACATAAGAATCCATTATCTTGATTAAGTCTCCTCCAAAACCCCTGTGGGAAAAAATGTGAGGAGTAGTGTAGTATGTGCTGTTAAAACTCCTTCAAATCCAGTGGGAAAATAAGGAGAAAATGATACAACATATAATGATTATTGGCTCTGTTAACTCAATGTGAAATATATATTCATAGAATTTAGAGGACAATAAATATGTCGTATATACTTTCCCAAAAACCCCGGTGGGGAAAACAGAAAGTATGACATATGATCTCATGTTGATATTACCTCATTAAAAACCTTTATGAGAACATGTATAGTAAACTCATGAACATAAAAAGAGTATAATATGATGCATTGAACGTGAACAATTTAGGAAGATACTCCCCTCAATTCTTGCAAATTCCAAAGCCGTCACATACCAATTCCATGAACATGTTTCTGGAATGTAAAAATTGATAGAGACTTGGTGACCAAATCAGTTGCATGATTTGACTTGCAAGATATGCAACACGAAGATATTGCTTATTAGTAACTTGTTTGCATCCGGGCAACACAAGCAACATTATCTTTGAGATAATGGTTGGTGGATGTAGCCATGAGGTCTGTTTTGAAGGCTCTTCGTGAGAGGGCTACCACACCAAGTAGGAACACTAAGCTTGTCTACGATCTTACATAGTGGGGATCTGATCAATGTATCCAATGATATCGGTGTTCACATTTCTGTGAAACTGGAAAACCAGGACAAGATGTTTGATGCCTTTGGAGATATCGATAGATATTCTTGAGTCCCAAACGATTGTGTTTGGTGAATCCAATGGCATTATGGAACATTGAGTCCCATTATCTCATTTCCATCATCTCCGGGTCTAAATAGATCTTTCTCTACGTCTAGAGAATGAACTACCATGAGAGTTATGGATGGATAAGATTTGTCCACATTGAATTTCTCCAATATATTTTGGATATAGACAACATAGTATACCATAATGTATGAATGAAGGTGCTCAAGTTGTAGTAACGAGCGGTATTTTGGTTTACCGAAATCCTTCATTTTAAACTCTGTCATTTAGATGATGACATGTGTCGTCATTGCAGACAGACACACAAACATGGATAATCATCATTGTAGGAGTAATCCTTATGAATAAGGAACTCACTACATCGGTTGTACCAAATGTACCGATGATAATAATACGTCATATGGTGACTTGTTGATTTTACACGACGTATGTTGCATTTTGTACTTCGATTCAAAATTGAGGTTTCACTGGGAACCATCTATATCTGAATCTAGTGATCTATATGGATATGTAATCACTACATCTATCAACTGCAGAGACAGATGGTTTTGAACTACCAATGGTATAAGTTATCGGAATGAGATTCCACCTCTGGAGAATAGTTGGGTATCTGTGTGAACCCTTGTGCTACAATACTTGCTCTTTGTTTCACCACCTCATTGTTCTCAATTCTGTTTCCAGAAGAATACTGGTGTAGGTATTGCTTATGAATATCTTCCCATTATTGAGCAAGATCATTTCTACCTAGATTATACCCTTTGCTTGAGTTCAGTCCGAGTGTTGATCACACTTTGCCATGGCCATGGTCTTTGGATCTGAATCACTTGAAAGGTTTTTTCAATCTAGTTGAGAAATGTATGTCGACAATTGTAGACTTCCGGTTATATGTTTCTCCAGAATCTATATATCAATATATAGTTGATGGAAATATTGTTACCCATGGTGACTGCTCGCGATTTCCCAATGTGGTTGAGTCGGGAATTCCGATGTCCCAGTCATTGTGTGCACTATGACCTGGGTTGGTGGAGGTTTCTCATCCACTGGGTATAGTACCCATTAGGTGTCTGTCAACATGAAGTTGACCTGCATTTACTGAGTCAAAGGCCTTGATATCCTTGCTTGCAAGAAGCTGAATCCTGATGTACTATTGTCGTACTTCTCCCCCTCTTGCTTTGAACGAGGAGTTGAGTGGTTTTAGATGGTACCTCCACTCTTTCCGACATATTTTTTAGGATTGTAGGATTGTATGACGCCTTTATAGTTAGTAAATGAATGTGGCAGGTTATTTTCAATGAGTTGCAAATCTTCTGAATGCATGGTTCAGATCTTTAAGTACATGGAATTGAGGCAGAAATGTGTTGAACATTCCACTAATTTTCTGGCATTCTTTATGGTACTTGAAATCTCCCCCTAATGGCTGGAAATATTCCTCATGAATCAACACATTGGCCTTGAATAACTACCCATGTGAGGGGCTCAAGGTATTGACGGAAATATAGTTATTCCTCACATAGATCCCAACTATATGTTGAGGGGCCAACAATGTATACCGGGTGGTGATATCAGTATGCAACCGCATTACCGCAGATAGGAAATACATGGTAGATGTCCACATATCAAAGATAGAGGGGAATAATATTATGCAGTTCTATCATGAGCGTGTAAAACTGCATGCCTCCGACGTAAAGTTGGTAAATAGCAATTCCAAAGTAAAGATAATGCAATCAGCTTAACTCTTTGGATAGGATTCTACCAAACCATTTCGAGTCTAGACATTAGGACAAATTGCTAAACTTCAATCCAAGGGCACATAGAGAAGGCACTCAAGGAGAATTCTGCAATGTTATGGATTCGATTTGCTTGAAATCGATGTCAGAATAATGAGCTAATGGTTTCGTGTGAATAAAGCACACATTCAAGACCATCATGTAGATATGTCTTTTAGAACCATGGAGTACCTGAATAGTCTAGTCAATGGATGGGAATAGCCATCTACCTCAACTTGATTTCATTCAAGGAGTCTGAGATGTTTAGCGTAGACTTTAAGGTGTGCAAGCCTTAAAATTAGCTTCCCTGTGTCACTTGTAATGCACATAAAATCCAAATGTTGTTAGAATTTAGCATCATAATAATCATAAACTGTTGGAATTGC
Organism: Triticum dicoccoides; assembly: GCF_002162155.2. Classification (NCBI taxonomy): domain Eukaryota; kingdom Viridiplantae; phylum Streptophyta; class Magnoliopsida; order Poales; family Poaceae; genus Triticum; species Triticum dicoccoides. Next base: position 860,267,987 of record NC_041385.1, on the reverse strand, counting down.
TGATAGTTTTGGTTTCAACCCAATGTCTCGATCACCAAGGCAAGTATGCCAAGTTTGTCATGTACAAGACATTCTGGAAAACTATCTCATATGCAACATGTGCTATGGGTTGTGTCGTATGTGTAGTACAATCCAAATGATACACAGAGAATGTGCTTGCCATATCCGTTGCATATGTAAATAGAAGTTATTTCTCTTTGTTGTCATCATAAGTTTCGCTATGGAAACTATTTTGACGGATACCTCCATAGTTGAGTAGGGTACGAGTTAAACCTGGGAAGCAATAAAGCACCCCAATGTTACTCGAGTACCCACAGGGATAGTAAATATGACTCGAGTTGAGCCAACAAACACCTCATCGCGTGTAGCGATTTTAAAATTATCTCCTTTCTCTCAATGAGAGTGAAAACATTGGACTTCTCTGCGTATAGAGTTTGTGGTGCATATGTCCACAAGGCACATATCATTTTTCATCGGATTGACTCCCATAGAAATCTATATATAGACAAGAAGATTCTCAATATGAAAATCACTGTCAGATATATAGAATACATACAAATGTATTTGTACTAAAGTGCTGATACAATATATTGTGATATACAATATATGATGACAACAATACTTATGTTGTTGTTACAACATCGTCAATGGACATTAATTATATTGACCACTCAGGAGATTAAAAGACTATTCATAGTCTCCAAACATGTCGTTTGAGGCATATTCAACCATCACATTCTCCATGCCCATAGGGTCCCATCACAGCTGGTTATGTCGGATTGAAGGTTGAAGTAAGATTCAAACCTTTGCCCTTGAGGTTCATTGTATCCCAGGAATTGTTGATACAGAATAATCAGATGCTGAGATCTGAATCTAATGTCTTATGATATATAAGACATCATTTTTTGGTTAGCGATGTGATCCTGACTAGACGTGAATCCAGGATTGCACACATTATCCCACGAGACACAAGAGCGGTCATGATGTCCATGGCCCAAATAGGGAAGTGGTGGCCACTGAGGGCGAATGCCTCAAACTCTATAGCCATCTGTTACCTCTTTGTGTAAATCAGAGATAATTAATTTACAACCAGCAAATTAAAGATCATTGAGGGAGTTCCGGACTAGGGGGTGTCCGGATAGCCGAACTATCATCATCGGCCGGACTCCAAGACTATGAAGATACAAGATTGAAGACTTTGTCCCGTGTCCGGATGGGACTTTCCTTGGCGTGGAAGGCAAGCTAGGCGATACGTATATGTAGATCTCCCACCATTATAACCGACTCTGTGTAACCCTAGCCCTCTCCGGTGTCTATATAAACCGGATGGCTTTAGTCCATAGGACGAACAACAATCATACCATATGCTAGCTTCTAGGGTTTAGCCTCCTTGATCTCATGGTAGATCTACTCTTGTAACCCACATCATCAATATTAATCAAGCAGGACGTAGGGTTTTACCTCCATCAAGAGGGCCCGAACCTGGGTAAAAACATCGTGTCCCTCGTCTCCTGTTACCATCCGCCTAGACGCACAGTTCGGGACCCCCTACCCGAGATTCACCGGTTTTGACACCGACATTGGTGCTTTCATTGAGAGTTCCTCTGTGTCGTCGCGATCAGGAAGGATGCCTTCTCCCGTGTTTAAAGACGGTACCGTCGTCAAGAGAGCTTTGGCTGCCGGCCAAACTGTCCGGCTAGGTGGTTTTCTTATGACCGCCTGTTCGGCCACCGCTCCAACAATGACCTCTCAGGTCATCAAAAGCGATCTTCACGTCAGCCCGGAATTCACCGAGCAGTTAGATCCGATTGAGCTCTCCTCTGTAAACGAGCTCTTGTATCGCATCGCCGCCCTGGGAGTCGCCACAAACTACGATCAGATTGGGCTTAACCCGATCTGAGAGAGATTAACTCTCCTCAGGCCACCCACCACGTTGTCGTGGTAGAGGAACAATGCGGCAACCCTTCTTCTACGTTGAAAACCAACTATGTCCGGATTCCCGTTCCCTCCAAGCCGGATTCCCGCGAAGGGACGGTCGCTAATCAAATACTGAACTTAGAGTCAGGCATCGGACTAGATTCGTTGGAAAGCATCCAGCAAGTCAAGCTTCCAAATCCGGAAACTTCTTGGCCTTTGTGCCTCAGATTGGGCGGGGTTCCGAACTTGATTCCACCCGCCCACCCTAACATAAGCGATCTATCTCAAATACGGCAAGAGCCCGATGAAACAGTACATCATTACTGGGCCAGATTCCTCCTGGTTATGAACAGGATAAAGGACTGCTGCGAAAGAAAGCGCGATTTCAATTTTCTGCAACAATTGCACGGACAAGGGAATCATGAACGCCATAAGTCGTCGCGAAGCTACATGCTTCATCGACCTAGCGACTATCGTACAAAAATACTGTGCGGTAGAGAATGCCAGGAACACCGAAACCAGGTTTTGGGACAGTCCGGCCTTGACCACAACCCTAGTACGAAGTAAAAGGGTGCGCCATACTCAAGAACCTGGGTTAAAAACCAAAAAGCAAAGACCCCCTAAAGGGCATGGAACCGTACTGGAGGGCTGGCTCAATGGACCCTGCAAAATCCACAGTACGGAGGGCGCCACTCCAACACACAGCCTTCGAGCATGTTGGATACTACGGCAGGTGGCCAAAAGTGGCGAAGGCTTTTAGCCCCGGGCAAACAGCCCAGCAGTACCGGTACGGGATTAACAGTCTTCGAGACTTTCGCATCAAATAACATGCGAAAACGAACAATCCACGGCCTCGCCGAAGTCTACCAAGTAGCAACAGCAAATCCATGGAGTAACACAGCTATCACCTTCAACGCCAGCGACGAACCTAAATTCCGAACAGCTAGAGCACCAGTCGCATTGGTCCTTAGTCCGATAGTGGACGGCTTTCGCCTTACCAAGGTACTCATGGATGGCGGCAGCGGGTTAAACCTCATCTACGAGGAAACCCTTCAAAAAATGGATATTGACTGGAGCCGCATCGAGCGAAGCAGCACAACCTTCAGAGGGATAATCCCTAGTCGAGAAGTACGCTGCACAGGAAAAATCACACTAGATGTAGTGTTCGGCTCACCGGACAATTACAGGTCCGAGGAGGTCACGTTCCAAGTGGCCCCATTCGGCAGCGGATATCACGCTTTGTTAGGGCGAGAGGCATTCACAATCTTCCAAGCTATACCCCACTACGGGTACATGAAGCTCAAAATGCCCGGACCCAATGGGATAATCACTCTTGCCAACGATCCAGACACAGCACTCCGCGCTGAAAATAAGACAGCCGCACTGGCCCTAGAGGCATTGTCCGAAGCCCTAGCGGCAGAGGAACTAACTACGCTGCGCTCCACGGTGGATAGGGACGATGTGATACTCGATAAGAGGTCCAAGTCCACCTCTTTTAAACCAGCAGACGAAATAGTCAAATTTCAGGTCCATCCAACGGACCCCACAAAGACGGCCTCCATTGGGGCACAATTAAGTCCTGATGTCGAAGCCGCACTACGAGAATTCCTTCAGGAAAATTGGGACATTTTTGCCTGGCACCCTTCAGACATGCCAGGAATCCCATGCAGGCTGGCAGAGCACAGCCTAAACATCCTAAAAGGATTCAAGCCAGTCAAACAAGCTCTTTGGCGATTTTCCAAACCCAAAAGACAGGCAATGGGAGAAGAGCTAGCCAAACTCTTAGAAGCCGGATTCATCAGAGATATAAAACATCCGGACTGGCTAGCCAATCTAGTAATGGTACCAAAAAAGGACAAATCCTGGCGCCTCTGCGTCGATTTTAAAGACCTTAACAAGGCCTGTCCAAAGGACCCTTTCCCCCTCCCTCGCCTCGACCAAATCATCGATGCTACCGCAGGGCACGATTCATTGTGCTTCCTCGACGCATACTCCGGATACCATCAAATCAAGATGGCGGAGAAAGACCAGGCCGCAACGGCATTCATTACTCCATATGGGCCATTCTGCTTCAACACAATGCCCTTCGGACTCAAAAACACCGGCGCAACATATCAGCGCATGATTCAAACATGTCTGGCTACCCAGATAGGCAAAACAGTAGAGGCATACGTAGACGATATGGTCGTCAAGACCAAACACGTCGCAACTCTGGTAGAAGACTTGATGGTGACATTCGACAACCTCCGAGCATATGGCATTAAGCTCAATCCGGAAAAATGCGTCTTCGGCGTACCAGCCAGAAAGCTTTTGGGCTTCATCGTATCCGGTAGAGGAATTGAAGCAAACCCGGCCAAAATCCGAGCTCTGTCACAATTGGATATTCCAAAAGACCTCAAGAAAATACAAAAACTAACCGGATGCGTAGCGGCCTTAAGCCGCTTCATCTCCCGTTTGGGAGAAAAGGCTCTGCCCCTCTACCACCTCCTCCGGCGCACCGAACATTTCGAATGGACGGATGCTGCCACAGCCGGACTCGAAGAAATAAAGGCCATACTGGCAACAAATCCGGTCCTGGCCGTGCCCAACCTGGGCGAACCTATGTTATTATATATCGTAGCAACACATCAAGTTGTCAGCGCGGTACTCGTCGTCGAGCGAGAGACAGAAGGGCACAGATTCCCTCTTCAAAAACCAGTGTACTATGTATCCATTGTTCTAACTCCATGCAAGTCCCGGTACCCACATTATCAAAAGATAGCATATGCGGTGTCCATGGCATCCCGGAAGCTGCGACACTACTTTCAAGAGTGTTCCATAACGGTGGCCTCCGAAGTACCTCTCAAGGATATTATTGAAGGAAATATGCCCTAGAGGCAATAATTAAGTTATTATTTATTTACTTATATCATGATAAATGTTTATTATTCATGCTAGAATTGTATTAACCGGAAACATAATACATGTGTGAATACATGGACAAACATAGTGTCACTAGTATGCCTCTACTTGACTAGCTCGTTTATCAAAGATGGTTATGTTTCCTAGCCATGGACAAAAGAGCTGTCATTTGATTAACGGGATCACATCATTGAGAGAATGATGTGATTGACTTGACCCATTCCGTTAGCTTAGCACTTGATCGTTTAGTATGTTGCTATTGCTTTCTTCATGATCTATACATGTTCCTATGACTAGATTATGCAACTCCCGTTTACCAGAGGAACACTTTGTGTGCTACCAAACGTCACAACATAACTGGGTGATTATAAAGGTGCTCTACAGGTGTCTCCGAAGGTACATGTTGGTTTGGCGTATTTCGAGATTAGGTTTTGTCACTCCGATTGTCGGAGAGGTATCTCTGGGCCCTCTCGGTAATACACATCACTTAAAGCCTTGCAAGCATTGCAACTAATGAGTTAGTTGTGGGATGATGTAATACAGAACGAGTAAAGAGACTTGCCGGTAACGAGATTGAACTAGGTATTGGATACCGATGATCGAATCTCGGGCAAGTAACATACCGATGACAAAGGGAACAAAGTATGTTGTTATGCGATTTGACCGATAAAGATCTTCGTAGAATATGTAGGAGCAAATATGAACATCCAGGTTCCACTATTGGTTATTGACCGGAAACAGTTCTAGGTCATGTCTACATAGTTCTCGAACCCGTAGGGTCCGCACGCTTAAGGTTTATGAGTTTATGAGTTTTGATGTACCGAAGGAGTTCGGAGTCCCGGATGAGTTCGGGGACATGACGAGGAGTCTCGAAATGGTCGAGACGTAAAGATCGATATATTGGACGACTATATTCGGAGTTCGGAAAGGTTCCGAGTGATTCAGGTATTTATCGGAGTAACGGAGAGTTATGGGAATTCGCCGGGGAGAAGTATTGGGCCTTATTGGGCCATACGGGAAAGAGAGAGGGGCTGCCTAGGGCAGGCCGCGCCCCCCCCCCCATGGCCTAGTCCGAATTGGACTAGGGGGAGGGGCCGCACCCCCTCCTTCCTTCCCTTCTCTCTTCCCCTTCCTTGTCTCCTACTCCTACTACTTGGAAGGACACCTAGTTGGACTAGGAAAGGGGGAATCCTACTCCCGGTGGGAGTAGGACTCCCCTAGGGCGCGCCATAGAGAGGGCCGGCCCTCCCCTCCTCCACTCCTTTATATACGGGGGCAGGGGGCACTCCATGGACACACAAGTTGATCTACGGATCGTTCCTTAGCCGTGTGCGGTGCCCCCCTCCACCATATTCCACCTCGGTCATATCGTCACGGAGTTTAGGCGAAGCCCTGCGCCGGTAGAACATCATCATCGTCACCACGCCGTCGTGCTGACGGAACTCATCCCCGACGCTTTGCTGGATTGGAGCCCGGGGAACGTCATCGAGCTGAACGTGTGCTGAACACGGAGGTGCCGTACGTTCGGTGCTTGGATCGGTCGAATCGTGAAGACGTACGACTACATCAACCGCGTTGTCATAACGCTTCCGCTTACGGTCTACGAGGGTACGTGGACAACACTCTCCCCTCTCGTTGCTATGCCATCACCATGATCTTGCGTGTGCATAGGAAATTTTTGAAATTACTACGTTCCCCAACAGTTATAAACAATCGCGACACAACGGGCAGGATTGCAAAATGGGCTATTGAGCTCTTACCATTTGACATAACCTATAAACCACGGCGAGCTATAAAATCGCAGGTTCGGGCCGACTTCGTCGCCGAATGGACCGAAGCCGAACTCCCTAAAGAGTACGGCGCATACTCCAACTGGATCATGCATTTCGACGGATCCAAAATGTTGGCTGGCTTGGGGGCTGGCGTCGTCCTGACGTCCCCAACTGGAGACACAATCCAATACGTACTTCAAATAATGTACATGAACTCCAATAACGCAGCCGAATACGAGGCCCTTCTACATGGTCTCCGGATGGCAATCTCCATGGGCATTCAACGCCAGAGGTGCGCGGGGATTCAAACCTCGCAATATCCCAAGTAAATGGAGACTTTGATGCCAAAGATCCAAAAATGGCAGCCTACCGCAACGCCGTCCTAAAAATGTCAGCTCGGTTCGAAGGACTCAAATTCCACCATGTAGCTCGGGATAATAACCAGGCAGCAGACGTGTTAGTACGCATCGGCGCGAAACAAGACGCCGTCCCTCCAAACATCTTCCTGGAACGGCTCTTCAAGCCATCCGTGTTATGGGAAGAGGAGTCCGGAAATCACAATCCGGAGCCAGCTGCATCACCGAACTCAGACCATTCTGACACAATCGGCGGCTCAGCCGATGAAATAACACCTTCAGCTCATGAAATAATGGCAGTAATTGCCCCGTGGACAGAACCATTCCTAGCCTACTTAATTCGGCAGGAACTTCCCGAAGACCAAAATGAGGCCCGCTGCATAGTTCGGCGATCTAAAGCCTACAAGGTCCATGAGGGAGAACTTTATAAAAAAAGCACAACCGGAGTCCTTCAAAGGTGTATCTCCGAAGAGGAGGGGCGGAATCTCCTGGCGGAAATTCACGCCGGACTCGGCGGGCACCACGCTGCAGCCCGGGCACTCGTAGGCAAGGCCTTCCGTACATGATTCTATTGGCCAACAGCCCGGGCGGATGCTCAGGACTTAGTCCAACGATGCGTCGGTTGCCAGCTCTTTGCTAATCAGAGCCACATGCCACCCACCGCCCTCAAAACTATACCCATTACCTGGCCGTTCGCGGTCTGGGGGCTTGACATGGTTGGACCCCTTAAAGGGGGAACCCACAAGCACAAATACTTATTGGTCATGGTGGACAAATTCACCAAATGGATTGAGGCCTTAAAATGGCAGAATCCGGACCGGTGATAGACTTCCTATCCGGGGTAGTACACCGTTTTGGCGTCCCCCACAACATCATCACTGATAACGGCACGAACTTCACTGACGACGAGGTTAAACTCTGGTGCAAAAACATGGGCATCAAGCTCGATTACGCTTCAGTCTATCACCCCCAAACTAACGGTCAAGTCGAGCGAGCAAATGGTCTAATCATGAGCGGCATCAAACCCAGACTAGTGCGGTCCCTCAAGGAATCTAACACGCACTAGGTAGAGGAGCTCGACTCTGTACTCTGGGGGCTGCGGACCACGCCAAACTGAACTACTGGATTTACACCATTTTTCATGGTGTACGGCGCAGAGGCAGTTCTGCCTTGCGATATAATTCATGACTCACCTCGTGTGCGCATGTACGAAGAAAGAGAAGCCGAGTTGGATTGGCAGGACAGTTTGGACGCCTTAGAGGAGGAGCGGGACGTGGCAAAGGCTCGTTCCGCATTCTATCAGCAACAGGCTCGAAGATATCAAAGCAGAGAAGTGCGGGCCAAAACTTACAATGTCGGCGAACTCGTTCTACGCCTGCCAGACAAGAAAAAGGACAAACTTAAGCCCAAGTGGGAAGGTCCCTTCATCATCGACCAAGTCCTGACCGGCGGAGCATACCGTCTACGTAAAGCATCTGACAACCGACTCGAGCCGAACCCATGGAACGCAGCCCGTCTCTGAAGATTCTACGCCTAAACACCGGACTCAGAGTTCGTCTCACTCCCCCGCCCACCTTTTTATATTTTTTACTGTCTCTTGTCCCCCTCCTTCTTCCCACTTTTTTCATTACCTTTTATAGGCTGATTTGCGCTTTGTTCGCACACACTTGATGTGCTCCTAGCACTCATTATACCTTGGGGCTTCTTTACCAGAAGCTTATTAATATGGGCTTCACGCCCAATGCATGTGTCATACTTCCGCATGTACCTTTTATTCACCATTATATGCATCGATATGACTTAAGTTTTGGCCAAGCTGGATTGCCTGGCTCCTGTGCTTACCCCTATGTTCCCGATTGTTCGGCTAGGAGGTAAAGGGAGCACCTCTGCGATTGTTACTGCCGGGTCAGCCGGATGTGTACCTCAGACTGGGTGAAGCCGAAAGCTAGCGTTCTTAAGAGAATATTCGGTCGGTGATTTGAAAGATGATTTATTACTTACTTATTTATAAGCCCCCAGATGCTTTTTCTGCTATTTTCGCAGTCCGGCATTGCACCTTAGGGCATGCCTCCCAGGGAAAGGAACCCTTAACGGAACTATTCTCCCTGGAAGATGTTTCTTACTAACCATGTAATATAACATAACTAGTTGGGCACTTGTCTGATAAAGCAATTATGACCCCGACGCCTTGTCTCCATGCATGCCCCGGTTCTTTTATAACCGTAGGGGTATTCGGACACACTCCGGACTGTTTTGAAGCGAAACGGTCCGCAAAGACAAACGATCTACAATCCGGCTAGAAGGCATCTTACATGTCATTTCAAATTCAATCGTCAAACCGACTGATTGTACTCCTCCTCAATCCCATCTAACAGGCTGTCTAATTTACAGTCCTGTTGGGAATATTTCGCGGCCAGTTCTACTTGGCCATACATCAAGCTCACAGGGATCTCCTTCCCATCAGGCCCCGCAGGTCCGACCTCGGCCATGTGGTTTGGGTCAGCCTTCGGGTAGCGCGTCTTCACCATGGCCCATGCCTCCCTGGCGCCCTGATGGCAGGCCGATATCTTCCACAAACGGAGGCATCGCCGTGCTCCCTGGAGCTTCTCAGCAAGCTCACCAAGGCCCTCGGATAGGGAGACGGATGGCCATAAAGCCCGAACGACGCCACTCATCGCCTGCCAAACACGTTCGAACAATTGCGCCAGCTCGGGAAGTTGGTCACCTGTTGACGCAGGCATTTCCTCCGCAGGGCGACCTGTGAGCACACCTAAAGACATATTTCTATCAAACGACTTCCTCGCCGAATTCTTCTTTTCAAGGGAATTTGCTCAAGCACTTACTATAAATGCCGCGACGAAGTCGCTGATTCTCCTTCAAGGAGCCAGACAGCTGGGCCCGAACACCTTTCAGCTCTTCTCCTAGCTGGGTGTGGGCATCTTGGAGCTTGTTTCTCTCGTGCTGCACCTTCATAAGCACCCTCTCGCCAGCCTTTAGCTGACGTAGTAGCTGTTGCTTGTCCGGATCTAGTCCCGCGCCCTCTGCAATATTATTGTCAGATTCACACCGCACTTTGTTAATTAATTATCTTTTCAAAGTACGTCTTACCAGCGGGGGTCTCTGTGGCTCCCCCTATGGCGGCCAGTGCGGCCTCAAGTTGGACCTTGCACTCTTGGAGCTCCTGGGACAGATGGGTATTCTTCTCCGTAAGACCCTGCGTAAAAATTGATCCTTAAATCAGTTATTTTAACCATTTTAAGTCTCGGGGGCTACTGGCATATATAACTATTAAAATTACTTACACGTATGTCTTTCACATACTGCTTCGTGGCTCTGGTCAACCCATCTTGAGCGGCCACGGAGGTGCGTGTTTCCCGCATCAAAGGCATTTAACGCCTCCGGGGAGAAACACGCGTCACGAAGAACTGTCCGGCGATGCGTGTGATTCATGGCGCTCTCCACCTTAGACCGGGTGGCGGACAGCCTGTCGGCATCCTCCATTGGAGGAGCGTCCGACTCATGCCTTGTATTCGCCTCCCCTTCCGGGCCGTGCGTTGGAGTATGGCTGGCGGAGGCTTGATTGGCAACCTCTCCGGACACTGTCCGACGAGCGCTCTTTCTGGAAAGGTTATGAGCATTAATATACCTCCTGGGAATCCTTCCCTTAAAAAATAGCGGTGCTCCGTACCGTTGCGGCGACGTTTCAGTTCGCGTTGCACTCCTCTTCCGCCTGCTGGGCCGGACTGACCCTTGCTGGCCGGTCGCCGCGGGCTCGACTTCCTGCCGTAAAGGCGCTTCCTGCCAAACACCATGGGAGCACGGTGGTCAGAACTAAGCATTAAAGAAGTAACGGCGACAGGACTTCGGTCGTACTCACCGGGGAAGGCGGACACAAACCAGGGTAGTCAGCCACAATGGCGACTAAAGCATTATCTATGCTGAGCTGGTGGTACACCCCGTCGATCAGTTCCACCGCTAAGTCCGGATCCTCTTCGGAGGCCGGATCGAGAGGCCTTTCTGGGTCTTCAGGTTGTGGGGCTGGGCTTTTTATGCCCTCCACATCCCGACGCAGTTCCTGTGTCAAAATCATACAATAAGACAATTGCCTTTAAAGGCGCGGTTCAGATATGCATGCGACCGCTTACCCAGCTCCGAGGGTTGTTCATGGAAAATCCGTTCAGAGGATTCATGCGGAGGAAGTCCTCCTTCTCCCCCTTGTACAAGTCGGACATGATCTTCACCAGATCGTCGGCCGAGCCAGGTCCCTTGCGGCCGTGACGGGTGGCGTCGTTGTCTCCGTTGAAGTCCCACATGGGATGACCCCTATATTGGAGTGGATGCACCCCACGCATAATGCATGTGGCCATGACTCCGATCATGGTTACTCCGGAATGGGCTAGCAGCCGTATCCGGCCCATCAAGTAATGGACGCTGCTATCATCTTCTCGTCGAGGGCTTCGTGGGCGCCAACTTAGGCGTTTCTTCAAGGGAGCATTGCTGAACTCCAGAAGGCCGATCCGGACTGGATCCGGTAGCGGAGCGTCCTCCATATAAAACCACTCCGAAGGCCAATCTTCGGACGCCTTCTTCGGGGTCCCAGACAGGTATCCAGTCCCGGCGATGCGCCATATTTCGACTCCGCCCACTTGATATATCGACCCCCGTGAGAGCGGGGTACGAGGCAAAACAGCCTCTTCCATAGCGCAAAATGGGGCTCAATGCCCAAGAACAGCTCACACAGAGCTACGAAGCCCGCGATGTGCAAAATGGAGGCAGGTGTAAGGTGATGAAGCTGGAGTCCGTAAAACTCCAGGAGCCCCCGGAGAAACGGATGTATAGGAAATCCGAGTCCCCTTATTAAGTAGGGGACGAAGCACACCCGCTCTCCTTTGGAGGGATTGGGGACGCTCTCCGCCTGCTTCCCACCTTTGTAGGTGGCCAGTCCGGCTCGAACCGGAACCATGAAGGCCGGGGGAAGATATCCCTCTGCTTGGAGCGTCACTAACTCGCTGTGCGGGACTGAGCATCTCCTCCAATCTCCTGGCTTAGGGCTGGGAGCGCGAGAAGAGGAGCCGCGTCGACTGTCCATGTTGGAATGGGTTTGGTGTCAGATGCGCCTCGGTGAGTGCTTGCAGAAGGAGGATAATGTGATTTGGATCTGGATCCTCGCCTCCCTTATAGGCAGCTTATTTGCGCAGCTAGGGGGTAAAACATAAAAATACCCTGGCTTTTCGCATTCGTGCGACGCGTGGAAGAAGACCATTATTGGATGCGGAAGCCAAGGAGCGAAGCATTTATGAAGCAACCAGACACTATCCGGCAAACACATGGAGCATGAAGAAGAACCCGCCTTGCAAACGCCGAAGACAACATACGCGCCGGATTCGTCGTTATTGAAGCCTGGTTCGGGGGCTACTGAGGGAGTTCCGGACTAGGGGGTGTCCGGATAGCCGAACTATCATCATCGACCGGACTCCAAGACTATGAAGATACAAGATTGAAGACTTCGTCCCGTGTCCGGATGGGACTTTCCTTGGCGTGGAAGGCAAGCTAGGCGATACGGATATGTAGATCTCCTACCATTGTAACCGACTGTGTGTAACCCTAGCCCTCTCCGGTGTCTATATAAACCGGATGGCTTTAGTCCATAGGACGAACAACAATCATACCATAGGCTAGCTTCTAGGGTTTAGCCTCCTTGATCTCGTGGTAGATCTACTCTTGTAACCCACATCATCAATATTAATCAAGCAGGACGTAGGGTTTTACCTCCATCAAGAGGGCCCGAACCTGGGTAAAAACATCGTGTCCCTCGTCTCCTGTTACCATCTGCCTAGACGCACAGTTCGGGACCGCCTACCCGAGATCCGCCGGTTTTGACACCGACAATCATCATGGTTGATGTTGTAATGACCTTGGCAAAATCAATGGGTATTTCAGGAAGTTGGCTTGAGACCATTAGTCTGAATCTCAAATTGCTAAGTATGACACCATGAAGATAAACTCCAAAATAGATTAGATCTGTAGCATAGGGAGTATAATCTGATGAAATCAGTAGATAATCACTCATGATGCCTTATGTCATGACTTAGTAAAATGTGTGGGAGAGCACTTTGTAAAGCAACCATAATGTCGAAATGATGAAATATATAGGTTTTATCAGTAGTCAACATAATCTGCATAGGTAGTAGATCCATATGACTACCGTGTGATCTCAATCATCAATTTAAAAAAATAACCTTGAATTTTGCATCCATATTTGCAAGAAATTGGGAATCTCAATTGCAAATAGACGTATTAATCTCGACATGTGGGAACATGAAAATAGATACATCATGGAAATATTCCGGAATACCTTGTACTTAACGGAGAAACAGTACTGGAGAGGTATTGAATTTATCTTTGCAAGAGATTAAAAAAATTCTCAATTACAAATAATAGATGTAATGAATCTCAACATGTAGAATAACATGGGTATATATTACATCATAGTTATTCTGGAATACAAGGTACTCTACAGATATACATTACAAACGTAATGAATAATAATGATGTTGCAAACTTGATCCTCAAGTGAAAAACTTGAATTCTGTAGATCTCAAACTAAATGAGATCTTGTATCAAATCACAATATCATTCAGCAGAGTGAATTAATATTTTGCGAGAGAAAATTGATCTCAACCGCAATGAGATTATTTTACGAGAAAAAAAATCTCAATCGCAAATGTTGTGCGAGAAAACTTAATCTCAATCGCACAACAATGTCGTTGCACTAATATGACATGTTATATGAATTGCTACAGAGCGAACACATTGAACATGCCACATATTTTTCTAGAATGTTAAACTCAACAGAAAATGTAGTAATTAAGAGGGTCTAAAACAGTTTTTCTACTGTTAACGGAACCAATGTGCAGGAAAAAAAACCCCGGAATTAGCAGGGTATATAGGTGCACAATCGACGTGGACCACTGTTGACTGTTCAGCCTGTTTTGCAAATTCATGCAACTACAAGGACCTTAATGCACAATGTGGAAGGGATACGGTTCCTTATCCTCTTGTTTTCCTGTGCGTACATGAATTCCCAACCAGGAAATTCTTTTTCCTTTACGCCACCATATCCACTCGAGACAGGCTCGCCGGCCGGAGGCCGCCATCTTGTCCTCTGCAGGTGAGGCCATGGACGCAGGCACTGGTCATCCGCTAGGGAGCGGTTGATTTCTTATCGTGCAGGAGTGCACGGCGACAAGTTTTGCTTGTTGTCGAGCGTCGCGATGCCATGCGTAGGGAGGAAGAGCACCACATGCGGGGGTGTGAGCCGGTCGCGTCGTTTCCATCGGCGCCATCGGGAAGGGCGCCACTGCTGCTGTCCGTGTCGCCCGGTGCGTTGGAAACACCACGGGTCGTTCGGCGTTCTTCGATTCCTCTCTGCGATCGTGGAATGGACGAGCGCCTCTCAGACCGTGTCGAGAAAGCCGCCTCCCGTCGCCTTTTCTCTCGGCCAAATCGCTCTCAGGAGCGTGCTGATAACGTGTTTGAATTTGTTAAAAGGAAAACGAATCAACTCTCTTTTTTATTAGATGGCATCTGCTATTTATACAAGGGAAAGGATACCATTAGAAAAGGTGTCTGTTCAGAGGAGATGCCTTTTCGGCAGGAACCGACGCGACAGCTTTACAACTGCGTGCGGTTAGTACAAGCAGGGATTAATCCCATAATTAACACATGGTTAATTAATTCTAACACCCCCTAATCAATGCTTAATCTTGTGAGCAGACGCCATCTTGATAAAGTTTCCTCCAAAAACCTGTGGGGAAAAAATGACGATAGAGGTGTTTGATATGTTGCCAAAACTCCTTCAAATCCAGTAGGAAAATAAGGAGAAAATGCCGCAACATATAGTGATCATTGTCTATTTGACTCAATACGAGAAAAACACATAGAACTGAAGAACAATAAATATGTCATATATACTTTCCTAAAAACCCCAGTGGGGAAAAACAGAAAGTATGACATATGATCTCATGTTGATATTACCTCATTAAAAACCTTTATGAGAACCTCTAAAGTACACTCATGAAAGAAAAAAGAGTATAATATGATGCTTTGAACAGGAACAATTCAGGAAGATACTCCCCCTGATTCTTGCATATGCCGAAGTCGTCATATACCAATTCCATGAACACATTTCTGGAACATATAAGTTGGTAGAAACCTGGTGAACAAATCAGTCGCATGATTTGAATTGCAAGATATGCAATAAGTGATATTGCTTATTATGTAACCTATTTGCATCCGGGCAACACAAGAAACATTATCGTTGAGATAATGGTTGGTGGATGTAGCCATGAGATCTGTTTCGAAGACTCTTCATGAGAGGGCTACCACACCTAGTAGGGACACTAAGCTTGTCTATGATCTGACATAGTGGGGATCTGATCGATGTATCCAATGATATCGGTGTTCACATTTCTGTGAAACTGAAAAACCAGGACAAGATATTTGATGCCTTGGAGATATCGAAAGATATTCTTGAGTACCAACCAATTGTGTTTGGTGGATCCAATGGCATTATGGAACGTTGGGTCCCAGTATCTCATTTCCATCATCTCTTGATCAAAATAGATCTTTCTCTACGTCTAGAGAATGAACTACCATGAGAGTTATGGATGGATAAAATTTGTCCATAATGAATTTCTCCAATATATTATGGATATAGACAACATAGTATATCATAATGTATGAATGAAGGTGCTCAATTTGTAGTAATGAGCGGTATTTTGGTTTACCAAAATCCTTCAGTTTAAACTCCGTCATTTAGATGATTACATGTGTCGTCATTGCAGACACAAAAACATGGATAATCATCATTGCAGGAGTACTCCTTGTGTATAAGGATCTAACAACGTCAGTTGTACCATATGTACTGACAATAATAAGTCGTATGGTGACTTACTGATTTTACACAATGTATGTTGATTCAGAATTGAGATTCCATCAGGAACCATCTATGTTTGAATCTAGTGATCCACATGTATATGTAATCACTACATCTATCAACTGCACAGATAGATGATTTTGTACTACCAATGATATAAGTTATCGGAAAGAGATTCCACCTCTGGAGAATAGTTGGGTATCTGCGTGAACCCTTGTGCTACAATACTTGCTCTATGTTTCACCACCTCATTGTTCTCAATTCCGTTTCCAGAAGAAAACTGGTGTAGGTATTGCTTATGAATACCTTCCCATTATTGAGCAAAATCATTTCTACCTAGATTATACCCTTTGCTTGAGTTCAGTCCGAGTGTCGTTCACACTTTGCCATGGCCATGGTCTTTGGATCTGAATCATTTGAAAGGTTTTTGTAATCTAGTTAAGAAATGCATGTCGACAATTGTAGACTTCCGGTTATATGATTCTCCAGAATTTATGTATCAATATAGACTTGATGGAAATATCGTTACCCATGACGGCTGCTCGCGATTTCCCAATGCGACTGAGTCAGGTATTCCGATGTCCCAGTCATTGTGTGCACTATGACCTTGGTTGGTGGAGGTTTCCCATCCACTAGGCGTATACTACCCATTAGGTGTCTGTCAACATGAAGTTGACTTGCATTTACTGATTCACAGACCTTGATATCCTTGCTTGCGAGAAGCTGAATCCTGATGTACTTCTGCCATTACATCTCCTCCTGTTGCTTTGAATAGGGAGTGGAGTGGATTTTGCTGTAACCTCCACTCTTTCAGGCATACTTTTGTAGGATTGTAGGATTGTATGACACCTTTATAGTCAGTAAATGAATCTGGCAAGTTATTTGCAATGTGTTGCAAATCTTCTAAACGTATAGTTTAGATCTTTGAGTACGTGGATTTGAGGCAGAAATGTGTTGAACATTTCACTAATTTCCTGGCATTCTTTATGGTACTTGAAATCTCTCCCTAATGCCTGGAAATGTTCCTCATTGAACTAACATACTGGCCTTAAATAATTCCCATGTGAGGGGCTTGAGGTATTGACGGTAATACAATTATTCCTCACATAGATCCCAACTATATATTGAGGGGCCAATGATGTATGTTAGGGTGGTGATATCGATATGCAACCGAAATACCGTAGATGGGAAATACTTGGTAGATTTCCACGCATCAAAGATAGAGGGAAATAATAGTATGCAGTTTGGTCATGAGCGTGTAAAACTGCATGGCTTCAACGTAAAGTTGGTAAATTGCAATTCCAAAATAAAGACAATGCAATGAGCTTAATTCTTTGGATATAGGATTCTACCAAACCATTTAGAGTCTAGATATTAGGACAAATTGCTAAACTTCAATCCGAGGGCCATAGAGAAAAGCACTCAAGGAGATTCTGCAATGCTATCCATACGATTTTCTTGAAATCGATATCAGGATAATGAGCCAATGGCTTAGTGTGAATAAAGCACACTTGAGACCATCGTGTAGATGTGTCTTTGGAAAACCATGGATACCTGAATAGTCTAGTCAATGGTTGAGAAGAGTCACTTACCTCGACTTGATGCATTCAAGGAGTCTGAGTGGTTCAGTATACACTTTAAGGTGTACGAGCCTTAAAATTTGCCTCCCTTTTGCCTCTCATGTTCTCTTCTATTTTCAGCGATCAGTGGAGACCAACGCCTGTCTGACATCCTCTGTACAGATTTCTTCCTTCGTGAAGAATTTCTTGCATAAATCGATTCTTCTGGCCATGCTCACAAGTGATTCCTTATGCATAATTGAGAACCAGTTATTAGATTGTAGGAAGACCGAAACATATACGATGTTCTCCTCAGCGTCGCTGCCTGGTGTGATCCCAAATCCCAATATCTCTCCCTGATTCTCCATACGGCCATGAATCCATCGATTTGGTTGGCCGCTGCCATCCGGCGTCCCGATGGGAGGAACGGCAGCGTGGATGCATGTGGAGGCACAGGGGACGAACACCACATCCGGGCTTGTGTCGGCCGCTTGGTTCGAGGGGCCAAGGGCCACCGGTTCATCAACGCCGGAGGGCGTCGCCCCCACGGACGTGCACCAGTCTCGCCGTTTGTTTTCGCTTGTCGCCTGGCCTAATGCTCTCGGTAGAGGCGTGCGTGATAACGTGTTAAAAGGAAAGTGAATCAACTCTCTTCTTTATTAGATGGCATCTGCTATTTATACAAGGGAAAGGACACCATTGAAAAAGGTGTCTATTCAGAGGAGATGCCTATTCGGCAGGAACCGACGCAGCAGTTTTACAACTGCCTGCGGTTAGTACAAGTAGGAATTAATCCCATAATTAACACATGATTAATTAGTTTTAACAGAATTGAGATCGAGAGAGACAACAAATGATTCAAGTATTCTTTATTCATCATGGATGTAGACTTATATACAAGGGGAACGGACGCTTCCATGGGACGCGACGGTTCGCTGAGGCGCTTCCTCGGGAGGCAACTGCCTATATGGGAAGCGGGGATTATCGCTTAAAAAAATGTGAACTATTCAGCTGGACCCGATAATCTCATTAAACTTATTTTACCTAGTTTTGTTTAGCTTGTGTTTGTTTCTCCGTAATAAATTTCTTTTTTCACTGTCACGTTGCCCAGCAGTAGTCATGATTTATTCTAGGAGCACCGGTTTTACATAATGTATTTTTTCAGTCAATTGG
Organism: Triticum dicoccoides; assembly: GCF_002162155.2. Lineage (NCBI taxonomy): Eukaryota > Viridiplantae > Streptophyta > Magnoliopsida > Poales > Poaceae > Triticum > Triticum dicoccoides. Next base: position 860,249,371 of record NC_041385.1, on the reverse strand, counting down.
TCGCCCTGATTTATTATCTGATCTGTAAAGTTTTGTTGTAGTTACCCTATTTTCTGTTGCATTGGCGGTTTTGATTCGTTCCAGGAGCATTTAACTTTTGCTTGTGTTACCCGGATGCGTTACGTCGGTGCTCCAAGTGTTGACTGTCCACTATAGACTACATACGGAGCAAAATGAGTGAATCTACACTCTAAAATATGTCTATATACATCTGTACATAGTTTGTAGTGGGATCTTTAAAAAGACTTACATTTAGGAACGGAGGGAGTACTTAGTACGTACATACTCTCTCCTTGGACAGTGTCACACGCGTACGTGCAGTTGGGCCCGAGCACGTATACATCGACGTACGTACGGCCGCGCGGCTTGCCGGCCCCACGCTACATACACACTGGATATGACATGGGTCGTGCCTGAAGCACATAACTAGCTAGCTACTGGCTAGCCAGCATTCTCTCTGCGCAGTCCGCACTACATGTTGAAAACTTCGCGTGCTACCGCGCGGGCGCCGCATGGGCGGTGTGGACGCTGGTCCGGCCGTCCGTCACGTCGTCAACCGAAACAGACTTATTCAATGTACTATGTATATAGCACAGTATTACGCACGAACTAAAACAACGTACACTGAAAAAGGTTACTATACTTGTACATAACACAGAGGAATAGCAGATCGGCACTCAAGGTGCCTTACTCGCGCATTTCGCTTACTCTCATGGTATCAGGGCGGGAGTCGCGGAAGCAGATAGTGCGGACGAATGCGGCGAACCGCGCGAGCTCAGTGACATTGGGTTCAAGGGAGACAAATTTACTTGGAGGAATCACAGCAAGGAAGTTAGTTCATACATCTGTGAGCGCCTTGATAGAGCCACTGCGAACGACACTTGGTGTGAGTGGTTCCCAAATTTCAGTGTCCTCAATGGCGCTCCTCGCCACTCGGACCACGGGCCTGTTATTGTTTGCACTCAGGGAGGGAGTAGAAGGGAGCGAGGTGGTGATGGAGGCTTCCATTTTGAGGCGTGGTGGTTGCAGGAAGACGGGTGCAGTGAGGAGGTGCAAGGGGCGTGGGATGAAGGATGCATGTAAGGAAGAGGCGATGTCGCCACGGCGCTAAAGACGGTGGCAGGGCGCATGTCGAAGTGGGGAAAGGAGGTGGCTAGTGACTTGAAAGAGAAGCTTAAACAAGCAAGACGGGAGTTGGAAAGGTGTATGCGTGCTGCGGTGAGTGAAGAAAAAGTTCGGGAGGAGGCGAAGCTAAGGTGTAGGGTGGAGAAAATAGAGGAAAGGAGAAATACGAAGGCTAAGCAGCGGTCGCACGTCACATGGCTGAGGAAGGGCAACAGAAGCACGAAATACTTCATGGCGGTGGCGTCTGCTAAGAAGAAGGTGAATAGAGTTAGAATGCTGAAGAAGGAGGATGGATCGGATGTGAAGGAGGGGGAGGAGCTCAATAACTATGTCTGCTCGTTTGTTCAGGAACTCTTCACATAGGCCCACGGCGACTGGTTGCTGGAGCTCATTGATAAGGTGCAGCCTAGGGTAACCCCGTCCATGAGGGTTGTGCTTGAGGCCGAGTTTACCAGAGAGGAGGTGAAGGCGGCCCTTGATCATATTGGGGACCTCAAGGCGCCTGGCCCGGACGGCATGCCATTCATCGTGTACAAGAGGCACTGACACTTTATGGGAGACAAAGTGGTTGAGGAGGTCTTGGCTGTTCTTAATGGAGGTGCAATGCCGGATGGTTGGAACGATACAGTGGTTGTCCTCATACCAAAGGTGAAGAACCCTAACAGAATAAAAGACCTACGACCCATCAGTTTATGTAACGTGGTATATAAGTTGGTTTCCAAGGTTATAGCAAACCGGTTGAAGCTGATACTACCAGAGATCATCTCGGATAACCAAAGTGCATTCGTGCCAGGGCGGCTAATAACTGATAATGTTCTCATTGCATATGAATTGTCGCACTTCTTGCTGAATAAGAAGAAGGGTAATGAGGGCATCATTGCGGTTAAGGCGGATATGAGTAAGGCGTACGATAGGGTTAAATGGGACTTTCTAAGAGCTATGCTGTACAAACTTGGATTTGGTGCGAGGTGGACTGATCTACTCATGAATTGTGTTACCACGGTGAGGTATCAAATCAAGCTGAATGGCGGATTGACTGAACAGTTTCCCCATCGAGAGGTCTACGCCAAGGGGATCCAACATCTCCCTATTTGTTCGTCATTTGTGCCGAGGGCCTATCGGCACTGTTACATGAGGCGGAGGAAAGTGGACGAGTTACGGGCGTCAAAATCTGTCGGAACGCATTGGTTGTCTCACACTTGTTGTTTGCCGATGACTCTTTGCTGCTAATGAAGGACAACCATGATGAAGCTCACGCTATGCGAGAAATTCTGGACTTGTACAAGAACTGTTCGGGCTAGTGCATCAATCTTGAGAAATCAGCCATTATGTTTAGCCCCAACACAAAGGCAGAGGATAAACGTGCTGTTAAGGATGCTATGCAGATACAGAGTGAGACGTAGAATGACAGGTACCTGGGGTTACCCGTCCATGTGGGTAAGTCCAGGAAGAAAGCCTTTGCCTTTGTCAAAGGGGCCATGGTCGAAAGAGTGTATGGGTGGAAGGAAAGATTTATAGCAAAGTGTGGGAAAGAAACACTGGTCACAGCCGTGGTGCAGGCCATTCCTACGTTTGCCATGTCATGTTTCTACCTCACGAAAACTTTCTGTGAGGAATTGAGTTTGCTCCTGTGCGACTACTGGTGGAGCCAGCAAGACAAAGATCGTACCACCCACTGGATTGGTTGGAAAAAGTTGACTCTCCCCAAGGCTCGAGGTGGGTTCGGGTTCCGGGACATGCACGGATTCAACCTAGCTATGCTCTCGCGCCAGATTTGGCGTCTGATATAGGTCTCGGAGTCGTTATGCGCGCGAATATTGCAGGCCCGCTACTTCCCGGGTGGCAAGCTTCTGGAGGCCAAACCCCGCGATGGTATATCTTACTCATGGCGAAGCTTGCTGCACGGTTTGCAGCTGTTCCCGGAGGGATTTATTTGGAGGATCGGCGATGGTACGCCGGTCAACATCTTGTCCGATCCTTGGTTGCCACGTCCGTGGTCGCGCGGGGTGATCACCCCCCGAGGCGCTAACTTGCTTCAGAAAGTAAGCGACCTTATTGATCCAGTCACTGGTTCGTGGGATGTGCAGCTTGTACGGGATACGTTTTGACCGGATGATGTCAAGCATATTCTCCAAATACCGCTAAGGGATGGAACACATGACTTCATAGCATGGCAATATGACACTAAAGGGAGGCACTCAGTCAAAAGCGCATATAAACTTCAAGTCCAACTTGAGCGTATGAAACGGGATGGTGGCGCGAGGGATAGCTCACATGTGCCTGGCATTCTGGATAGTATCACCGATGATTCTTGGAAACGGTTATGGAAGTTGCCGTGTCCCCCCAATATCCAGATGTTTACTTGGCGCCTCAAGCATGATTCCATGGCCTTTCGTACAAATGTGGCACACAAGGGAATCCCCATCACTGACACTAAATGCCTTTTCTGTAGCCGGGCAGACGAGGATGTTGCCCACCTCTTCATAAAATGCAAGCGTGCGAAAGAAGTCTGGAGGATGCTAGAGCTGGAGAAGGAACGCATTGAGCTAGAGTCCATCGGGCCTGTGCATGCATTTCTGGATTTTCTCTAGGGGCTTGATGAGAAAAAACGGTTGCATGTTCTAGTCTTTTGGTGGATGTGGTGGTCCAATAGAAACAAGCTGAGACAGGGAGAGGTGCCCTGGTCTGCCGATACGGTGGCCCGTCGTACGAGAAGCACCATGCTCGAGTATCTTGAAATCTTCGGGAAACAGCCGGACAAGCCAGCTCCTGACAAGTGGAGGCCACCGGAGCACGCTGAGTTCAAGATCAACATGGACGGGTTGTTCGTTCCAGGTCAGAACCATTCATGCTGGGGTGTTGCCGTCAGATCGAAGGATGGCACTTTGGCCTATGCTTGGGCTGGGAGGCAGGATCATATTTCGGATGTTTTTGCTGCAGAAATCAGTGCAATGTTGCATGCTGTGCATACTGCAGCGGATCTGGGCATAGTTCGAGTGGAGCAGGAGATTGATTCTCAGCTGGTAGCGGAAGCGTTGGATTTGCAGAAGGCCGACTCATCGGCGTATGCAGCTGTTATAGAGGACATAAAATACCATTTGAAGCTTTGGTTTTCTAAGGTTACTATCTCTGTATGTAGGCGTAGCGCAAACTCTGTTGCTCATGAGCTTGCCGCTCTTGGTCGTGCTTGTGACCCTAACCACTTTCTAGAGTGGGAATCTGATGTACCCGCCCCTGTGGGCGCTTGTGTCTTGGGCGATTTTCCCAAGAGCAGTTAAGTTATAAAGTTGTTGGCTTTACCCTCAAAAACACATAGGAATAGCAGATCGGCACTCAAGGTGCCTTACTCTCGCATTTTGCTTACTCTCATGGTATCAGGGCGGGAGTCGCGGAAGCAGATGGTGCGGACGAATGCGGCGAACCGCGCGAACCAAGCCCGCGGCGCCTTCTTGATGCCGTAGAGCGACTTGTCGAGGAGGCAGACGTGGTCGGGGTGGCTGCCGTCGACGAACCCAACCAGTTGCTAGCAGTAGACGCGCTCGGTGAGGTGACCATTTAGAAAGGCGTTGTTCACGTCCATCTGGTGTACCGTCCATTGGCGCGTAGCAGCGACGGAGAGGCCGGCACGAATGGTGGCCGCCTTGACCGGCGAGAAGGTCTCGTCGAAGTCAACACCGGGCCGTTGAGAGAATCCACGGACCACCCATCTCGCCTTGTAGCGCTCCAGGCTCCCATCCGCCTTGAACTTGTGACGGAAGAGCCACTTCCCAGCGACAATGTTGGCGCCATGCGGTCGGGGAACAAGGCTCCATGTCTAGTTCTGCATCAGCGCTGCGTACTCAACCTACATTGCAGCTAGCCAATTCGGATCACATAAGGCAGCATAGACGGTTTTGGGAACGGGGGAGACGGAGGTGTCCGTGGCCGCGAGGAGAGACTGATGATATTTTGGGTTGGGAAAGCAGCGCCCTCTTGAGCACGTGTGACCATTTGGTGCATGGGAATGGGTGGTGGTGGTCGCTACAAGGGGAAGGGGAAGGCCTCCAACTCCAGTGGCGGCGAGTCCCAACCACGGCGGGGGCGGTGCGCCCCCTCGCCCTGCTGCTCCGACCACGACGCCTTGGACTAGCATGGTTCATGCCTGGCCCATGCCCTGGCGCCCGCATGCTCACGGCGGCGGCATCCTTGGGCCCCGACCTGGAGCCACTGCACCGTCCGCCGGCATGGCGGTTCATCCCTGGACCCCGCCACCACCTGCAGGAGCTCCGGCGGTCTACTGGCAGCTTGGTGTCGTCCCCGCCCACCCTCTCTACGATGCACCTTCGAGTGCGCCCACCGGCAACCAGGCACCAGCATGGGATCAAGCAGCGCTCGGCCACGCCCTCAACAATATGAGCGTGCAACAAGGGCAGGCTTCGAACTCCGGCGGGGAGTGGTACCTCGACTCGGGTGCTACCTCACACATGGTGCCCCCCCCCCTATACTCTCTTCATCTTGCCCTTGTTACTTACCTGACATTGTAGTTGGCAATGGCGGCACTATGGCAGTTACCCACACCGGCCATCACCAGCTTCCCGCCACAGCCCAACCCCTCTCTCTACCACGTTTTAGTTTCGCCGCATCTTATCAAAAACCTCATGTCCGTTCGCACTCTAGCCCATGAAAACCCTATTAATGTCGAATTTGACGATTTTGGTTTCTTTGTTAAGGACCAAAGAACGAAGGCGGTAATCCTCCGCTCTGACTCGCCAGACGATCTGTACCCCCTGCACCCATCACCACCAACGCGTGCTCCCCAAGCCCTCACCGCCCTTTTGCGCGACGTTTGGCACCGTCGCCTCGGCCATCTTGGCGTCGACGCTCTGGACTCCACTCTCCAGCGTGCCTCCATCACCTCGGATGCTGCTCGTTCCCTCTGCACCGCGTGCCAGTTAGGAAAGAGCCACCGACTACCTTTTAGTTCTTCGGATCATGTGTCATATTTTCCCTTCGAGCTTGTACATTGTGATGTGTGGACCTCGCCTGTGCTTAGTGTTTTTGGGTTTCAGTACTACCTCGTTGTTGTGGATGATTACAGTCATTTCATGTGGACGTTCCCGCTTAAACACAAATATGAGGTCTTGCCCACTTTACGTCAGTTTGTTAGCTTCGTTTGCCATCACTTTAATTTGCATGTCCTCACCATACAAACTGATAATGGGCATGAGTTTGACAACAATGCAGATCGCCACTTTCTCTCCACCCTAGGGATCGTCCTTCGCATGTCTTGTCCCTAGACGTCGCCCCAAAATGGGCGAGCCGAGCGAGCATTTCGTACACTCAATGATATCTTGCTCTCACTGCTCATCCACGCATCCATGCCTTACCAATATTGGGCAGAGGCCCTTCAAATGGCCACCTTCCTGCTCAATCGACGGCCATGTCGGCGGCGTCATGACCAGACACCCTTCCTCCTTCTCTATGGCACCCATCCGGACTACTCCTCTATGCGCGTATTCGGGTGTCTGTGTTTTCCAAACCTCACTGCACCTCACCACACAAGCTCCCTCCCCGGTCGGCCCCCAGTGTGTTCTTGGTTACTCACCGGATCACAAGGGCTACCGGTGCCCTAATCGTGCCACCGGACGCGTGATCATCTCACGTCACATCGTCTTCGATCAGATCACAATTTCCATTCCAACAACAGAGTAGCACCGAGTCGAACTCAAACACGGCAACGCCTCTTGACCTAATCGAGCTCATGCGGTCATGCCTCCCATCACCATCCCTCGGCAAGCACGTTCCACTCGATCATGACGAGGCAGCACTGCTGTACTGCGTACGCGATGTCCGGCCGTGTCATCCATCTCGCTCTGGTGAAGCGCGTGTTCCGTTACCTACGCGGCCCCACCGATTAGGGACTACACCTGCATCGCTCGCCGTCGCTCGACCTGGCCACCTCCGGCTATGCCGTGTTCCTCGGCGACTCTCTGGTCTCCTGATCCAGCAAATGCGAGCCCACGGTCTCACGTTCCCGTGTGGAAGCCGAGTACCGCACCGTCGCCAAAGCGATCGTTGAGTGCTGCTGGCTCCGGCAACTCCTCGGCGAGCTACGTTTTCTGCTACCCAAGGCCATGGTGGTTTTCTGCGACAACATCTCCTCCGTGTACATGGCGGCCAACCCCGTTCATCACCGACGCACGAAGCACATTGAAATCGACATCCACTTCATCCGTGAGAAGGTGACCCTTAGTGAGTTCCGTGTTCTTCATGTCCCAACCGAGCAGCAGTTCGCCGACATCCTGACGAAGCGGCTCCCCATGCTGGCGTTTCAAGATTTCAGGTCCAGTTTATGCATCCGTCCACCGGATGCTGCAGCTGTGGCCGGGTGTTGACAATCAGCTGGTGTCTACGTGCATGCCCACGTCCCATCCATGCATGGGCACGTCCTGGCCCATGTCCCCCCTCTCTGTGCACATCGCGCCTCTCTCTCTCTCTCTCTCTCTCTCTCTCTCTCTCTCTCTCTCTCTCTCTCTCTCTCTACTACGCCATTGCGCATAGCTGTAACCTATACATAATACAGAGGAATAGCAGATTGGCACTCAAGGTGCCTTACTTTTGCATTTCGCTTACTCTCATGCCCGTTGCCATGCATAAACGGTACGTGAGATGTAGGGTTAGATCAGTAAGCTTCAACTGTAGATCTTTGACAGCAATCCTTTGTACATAGTAGATGATGCAAGCAAGCACTCACTCCGTCCCATAGTATAAGAACTTTTTTAAGCCGCGTTAACGTTTTTATATTATGGGACGGAGGGAGTATGTTATTATTAGAGTATATAGTTAGTGTAATTTGTTGTAGTTATATGTTCCTTTCTTTCCCTTCTGAATTTTGAGAAATGGAAATGTACCTTCTTTTTCTTTTGCATTGTTGTGCATGTCAGCAATTCAGCACACATGAAAATGCACATAGTAAGTATGCACCCGCAAAAAAAGCACATAGTAAGTATGCACCCGCAAAAAAAGCACATAGCAAGTACCAGAGGAAGGGCATTTTGTTAGGCAAAAATAGTAGAGAGTTTGCTATAGCAGGCAGAACCAAAAAAAATGAAAAATTAACTTAAAACAACCATGCGCCCACCGTGGGGCTCGAACCCACGACCACAAGGTTAAGAGCCTTGCGCTCTACCAACTGAGCTAGACGGGCTTGTTGTGTTATTTCTTCCAAATGAATTAGACAAGCCTTACCATTCACGTGCACAAAGAAGAGAGCACGTGTAGAAAATGAGGGAACAAAGATTATGATGGATCAACGCAGTGCTTCAATGAAATGAAAACCATGATGTCCTCTTCAGAAGATGGTCGGACTCGGCCATTTGACATATGTACTATGAAACAGACCTCTGTCACTAATGAATGAAAGAAAAAGTTATTCCCCTTGGGTATCACTGACACTAAGGGTATCACTGACAATGCGTAATTGTTCAAGATATCATACTGACTCTAATTTCGCTGTCACCAAAAATCTTCACAACTGCATTGTCCATTCCTGAAATGATGAAACCTATAGGCATCTCTGACGATTATATCCCTTCTCCTGATTAAGCTCATGTACTTGATAACTGTATGGCAATCTCCACACACATGGAAATTCTTTGTAACAAAAATGGTCTTATCTTGGATAAGAGTGGGGAGCGAGTTCCCTGAGGTCATGTCAGAGTGGAGCCTTGATTTTGAAAGCAGGACATATGCAACTATTTACCGATGCGGATATCGACGAGGCTAGCGTAGGCTCCCAGCATGCCCTTGAAAACAAATTGAAGGCCTACGACATCCTGCCGCACAACACAAAGCCTCTGATGATGGTGCTCCAAGAAATATACTTTTCACTACACAAACATTGTCATGATTTTTTGAATGGTATGAATATTTAAAAGAAATTACTCGAACAAGATTTTACATTTTTGTGATCATTCAAAAAAACAATCATGGTTGTATTTTGCAACGTGTTTAGATTTTTAAATGTCATGAAGATATATTTTTGATGGTATGGACAATTTATAAAATTGTTAACAATTTTCATATTTCATGAAGTTTTTTTAAAGCACGGTGAATGTAAGTAAGTAATTTTTGAACACTTTAGAAATATGTAACTTGCCTGATTTTAAAATTTGGGTAAGTCAATTTTCTGATCGTCAATTCTTTTGACAAGAATCGAGCTGTATGTTTCTTTCTTGTATTATTTAATGACATTGCAGGCTGATTTTTAACTTTCCCCTGTTTGGGGCAAGTTGATTTATTCTTAGGCTAGAATTTTGACTTGCCCTTGTTCGGGGTAACTAGATTTTTCTTAGGCTGGATTTTGACTTGCACCTATTTGAGGTAAGTCCATTTTCCTATTGGACACCATATCTGTTATAGACTGTCTCTTTTTTGGGTTTGTATGCGGTTTTGCTTTTGCTTTTGGTTTTGTTTTTCTTTATAATTTTAGTATTTTTTCCTTTTGCAAGGGTATATTTGGTAGTTGATTTTTGTGTCAGTTGATTTTTGCGTTGATTTCTTCTTTCAATTTCGTGCTCCCTTTTTTCTGTTCTGCTCAGTGAGTTGTTTTGGGTTGGGTCTTTTACTGACCATGTATTTGGGTCTGTCGTTTTCGTAACGTGCTGAATCACATTACTTGTGAGACTCAACCCTCCCCTCTCTCCCTTTGTTTTTCTTTATTAGTCGGTTTCTTTTCTATTGTGGGTATTTTTGGGATGCTGTGTGAATATCAATGTATACACACAAATACTACAAAATTTATCTAAAACTTGCACTATTATACTATATATTCTTTGCAAACTGTAAAAAAGTGCAATTTCAGTGCAAAGTTGTGTGCAAATTGTTTTTTTTTTCATTTTTTCTTCTTAAAAGGTAATACCAATGCCACTAATTTGTTATTTCTTATAAAATATTATTTTAAAAAAATAGTTATCGATTTATTTTCTTTTTTCTTAATGCGTAATACCAATGCCACAAGTCCATTCTTCCTTAGAAAAGCTTATTTTTTAATTTAGTTTTCATTTCATTTCCTTTCTAATTAGAGAGTAATACCAAATCCATCATTTCATTCTTTGTTAGAAAAACTTCATTATTTTGATTTTTATTTAGTTTATTTTATTTCACATTTTTTCTTAAATGGAATAAAACTAATGCCACTAATTCATTCGTTCTCAGGAAACTTGCATTTCGCGTGAAAACCCTACTATTATGTGAATGTTTTGTCAATATTTGTTTAATAATTCTACATAAATTATGTGAAAGTTTTGTCAATACTTGTTTCATAATTCTTTAATTTCTTTCTTCTAAAAGGGCAATACCAAAGCCACTAATATATTTTTCTTAGAAAACTTAATTATTATGATTTTGTGTTAGTTTTTATCTCATGTTCTTTCTTCTTAAAGGGTCATATCAGAGCCACTCATTCCTTCTTTCTTAGAAAAACTCCATTATTTTGATGATGTTTTAGTTTTGATGTCATTTTGGTTCATCTCTAATCGTAATACCAATGCCACTTATTCTTTCCTTCTTAGGGAATTTTCTTTTTGTGTGAAAATTCTACTATTATATGCTTCTCTTGCATATTATAAAGAACACAATTTCTGTGTAAATTAAATTGTGTGTCAATTTTTTTCATTATTTCTTTTATTCTTTTTATTTGATTTGTTCTAAAAGGGAGTATGAAAGCCAGTACTTCAACCTTTCTTAGAAACCATTATTATTATTATTATTATTATTATTATTATTATTATTATTATTATTATTATTATTATTATTATTATTATTATATTTTAGTTTTTTGCTTTCTTTCTTCTTAAAGGGTAAGACATTTATTTAATCTTTCGAGAAAAACTTCATTATATCATTTTGTTTTATTTTTCATTTCATTTTGCATTAGTGGTATAATACCAATGTCATCAATTCACTCCTTCTTAGGTAACTTCCTTTTTGTGAAAAGTCCATTATTATATGCTTGTTCGTGCATATTATAACAAAAAATAATTTGATGTAAATTGTGTGCAAACTATGTCATTGTTTATTATAGATTTTCTTATCCATTTAGTTTCTTCTTAAAGGGTAATACAAATGCCACTAATTTTTTATTCCTTAGAAAACTTTGTTTTTTCAGTTTTTATTTCATTCTCCTTCTTTAAGGCTAATGCGAGGACCACTAGTTCATATTTCTTGAAAACTTTCTTTTAAATTTTAGAAAAAATATTAGATTTTCTCTCTTCTTTAAAGATAATAACAATGACAGTAATTCATTCTTTCTTAAGAAGTTGTTTGTGTGAAAAATTCATTTATTATATGCTTATACTTGCATATTATAAAATCACAATTTTTGTGTAAATTGAGTGTAAATTTGTCCTTATTTGTTTTTTATCTTCTTTCTTCTTAAAGGGTAGTACTAATACCGCTAATTCATGTTTTCTTACAAATCATTATTTTGACATTTTTATTTTTATTGAAGTGTAATATCAATTACACTAATTCATTATTTATTACAATTGTTTTTTAGCACATTCATGTATGTGGAGTAGGATGTGCTTTATTTATGGCGCTGACGGCTTACTCATGTACACAACAGACCAGTGACATGCATCACCACACACGGTGAAGTAGTTACCGGGTTGTCATCTACTCATCTATACTTGTCCCCATGGACCGCCCCGCCTCGCCTGATCTCGGCCTTCCCACTGCCAACTTAGGACCAGCAGGAACCCCCCTAATGCTCGGCGGCACCAACTACTCTTTTGGCGGCCTATTGCCGTAAATGCCCGCTTCTCGTCAGTCATAAAGCTGCACGAAACGCATGGCATATAGAGTAGTACCATGGCCCCTAGCTAGCCTTTTTGTTTTTTTGGAGATATCCTATGTCTGACACGCCCTTTTTGTCTGTGACACATTTGTGTGAAATACGTTTTTTCAGCACGACACCATTGAGGACGGACAATGCAAAAACATAGCTAAAGTAAATTGGGCCTCACTCCCGACATATGCAGGAGTCAGTCAGGTCCTGCCCTAGTATGCATATTGGATGCTATGTGCATGTATTTATCGGATAGACGCACAACATACTCATGTAGCAACTCCTTTATGGGCTGGCCCATTTAGCGAGCACGCACACGTTGTACAAGGTCCGGTTTGGGGACCCTCTTGCCTTTTTCTTCTTCCTGGTTTACCCGGTTATTTTCTTTTTAATATTTTCTGTTTCTTTATATATTTTTAAAAATTACAAAACTATTAAAAAATCCATGTTAGAAAAAAACCGAAATTTTGGAAAAGTGCATTTCAGAAAAACAAATACTTTGAAAGAAATTCAATGTTTCAGAAAATGTTCAAAACTTTAAGAAAATGATAGCATATTTTAAAAATGTTCAAAACATCCAAAATATGTTTGGATTTTTAAATATTTTCACTCTTTTATTTATTTGAAAATTTCTATATTTTTTTGGAATTTAAAAAAATAACATCTAATTTATCTGTCACAATTTATTTATGTTAGTAGTTTCTGAAAAAGTTTACTTTAAAATAAAACAATATTTGAAGAAAATGTTTTCCTGTGTTTTTGAGAAACCACAAAAAAAACTAGTTGTATAAAATTCGAATGCCTGACCACCTTTTTGTGAGTCGCTTCAGTGTGATCGCTGATCTGAGTAGCCGTCGTGCGGTGAAGTCGGTCTGCTACTGAAGCAGGCTGTTTCAAGGAAGTCGTTGCTAATGGTTCATGGGCTTTACGTGCCTCTCAACGAACTTTCTTCTTGACCGGATAAGTCCTGCTGCCGCTTGCATTCACGATGCTCACTCCGTTTCATAATGTAGTGCATATAGTTTTTTTTAGTCAAACCTCACAAATTTGAAAATTGTAGGGAAAAAAAACATCTAGAATACCAAGCATGTATCATTAGATTCATTATAAGAATTAATTTCATATTTTATATATTTGGTATGTAGATATAAATATTTTTATCTATAAAGTTGGTCAAAGTTTGCAAAGTTTGACTTTTAAAAAATCTATAACACTACATTATGGAACAGGGGGAGTATATTATTTCTATCCTTTATTTTTGCGGGGATATCTTAATTGTATTCTCTTTGCACACACCATCACGCAGTTCAGTTTGGATAGATGCTTTCTAAAAGCAGTAATTAGATCAATCGATCTATAGCCGAAGAAAACTTCTTTGTTGAATTTGTGTATTTCCAAATTGATGACTACCCTCATTCCACTGCAGAGCAGACGCAGCTTATTTTTGACCTTATCTACATACTACGCGAAAAAAAAAATCCCCGAAAAAAAAACTACGTGAAAACTATAAAAGTTGGGATGGGCATACGTACCATCCTCATGAAAAATATCACCGAAAGATTAGGGACTGTACTGCAACTAGCTGATGAGCCGATGATAGTTCTGGAAATTTGTGGGATGTATGTGTGGCCGGACAGAAGATTTCGACGACAACTCTACGAAGGTGTGTAACCTTGCAAATATAAAAGCTGTGCATTAATTGCCTGTCGTGAAGTCTTTGGAATTTGGATGCCCTTCTATGTTCTGCACGCGTATACATGGCCTGCACGAGTATCAACTATCACCGAATAAAAAACATGTACGATCAAGCTAGAATCTCAACTTACGCAGTCTATCAGAGTGGCATATAACTAATCTGTCATTACACACAACATCCATGTAGTAGGATATCTCATGATGTACTACTTGTATAGGAAAGTCTTCGCTCATTGCGCTGCCAAAGTGGTGCATATCTCTCTGAATCCTTTTCTACTGTTATATGTAAGTTGCCTTTATTTTTAAAGTTAAATAAGTCGATTTTCTGACAATTGATTGTTTTGTCAAGATTCATGTTGTTTTTTTGTTGTTGTTTCATGGTTTCTTAGACTGATTTTTGACTTGCACCTGTTTGGGGTAAGTCGCTTTTTTTCTTGGGCTGAATTTTTACTTGTCACAATTTAGGGTAAGTCTATTTTTCTATTGGCTGAAGTCGTTACATATTGCCTTTTTTATGCACTTTTCCTTTTCTTTTCATTTTTAGTTGGTTTTCTTCATTATACACCAAGTGGGTCGCGGTTTCAGCTAGTTGGAGGGTATTTTGGGCATGTTGGATTAGTGGAAATGTATACACCAAGTACTATGTAGTATGCGTGTAAATCACCAAGTGTGTGAAAATTACACAATTATATGCTTATTCTTTGCATATTAAAAAAACAATTTTATTGCAAAGTTGTGTGCAAGTATTTTTTTAAGGTTTTTTTTATTTTCTGTTCTTTCTTCTTAAAAAGTAATACCAATGCCAGTAATTAATTATTCTACAGAAAACTTCATTCTTTTGATTTTTTTAGTTTTTATTTCATTTTCTTCCTTCTTTAAGTGTAATAGCAATGTCAGAAATTCATTCCTTTTTGAGGTTCCACTCTTATATGGTTATATTTGCATACAATAAGAAAAACACAATTTCCGTGTAAATTATGTGCAAATTTTTCATTATTTTTAATTTTTTAGTTTTCCTCTTCCTAATGGGTAATACGAATGTCACTAATTAATTCTTCATTAGAAAACTTCATTATTACAATTTAGTGTCACCAATTTATTTCTTTTTTATAAATCATATTTTGCTGAAAATTCACTATTATATGTTTGTTCTTGCATATAGGAAAAAAAAGCAGAATTTCTATGCAAATTTTGTGCAAACTTTACATATTTTTTGTTATATTTTGTTTTTCATTTTATTTATTCTTGATGGTTGTTTTTCATTTTTCCTTATAAATCTTTATTTTTTTAATTTTTTTAGTTTCTATTTCATTTTCTTCCTTCTTTAAGGACAAAATACCAATGCCACTAATTCATTCCTTCTTAAGAAAAGTATTTTTTGTAAATATTCACCATCATATGGTTATTCTTGCATATTATGAAAAGCCGCAGTTTCTTTGTAAATTTTGTGCGAAGTTTGTCATTATTGGTTTCATTTTTTTCTTAAAGGGTAATACCATTGCCTCTATTTTATTTTTGCCTAGAAGACTTCATTATGTTTTAGTTTGTTTTAGTTTTTTACTTTATGTTGTTCATATAGAAAGTAACACATAGTATAGGCCTGCCCATGCCTTTTATTAGCATGCCCACATGAAGATTAAATAAACTCTGACTTCGTATATATACACAAACCTCTTGTCAAAAACAGGACTAGCCAAAATTCTAAATTCATTATTTCTTAGAAAACTTCAGTTGTTTCCTTATTTTTTTATTTTTTTTCATTTTTATTCAGTTTTTTCTTGTGTCTTCCCAGGTATCGGGTCAGTTTCTATTATGTTTGAGACCAAGCACAAGCATTTGATGCGTTTTTTGTTTGTGGTTCCAAAGGGCCGAATGCTCCTTAAAAAATTTAACTTATCCAAATTGATGCAAGTTGGTTTTGATTCTGAGAAACAATTGACTTATCTAAAAATGTGCAAGTCGATTTTGATTTTGAGAAAAAAAAACAGGTGACGATGTTAACGCCGAGTTCGGAGGCCAGCGCAAGCGCGTTCAGGACCAGAAGAAACGCCATGGCACAACAAGAGGAAGGGTCCGGACTTTGATGAGATCATGAATCGCCACCTTTCCAGTTCATCAAGTGTAGCTTTTTTACAATCTCCACCACCGGTAGAAAGTGCTAAATAAAGGTGCTCATGTCGCCCAGCTAAAAACTACTACCAGGACATACACCTTTCGTTGTACAGGTAGGTAAGCGTCAATGGAAGAAGCAATATGACTCGATTGTGATGTTGTGGCTTGGTGAGCAGCCGGTGGTGGTGGATGGACATGGAGCCTGCGGTGGTGCGTTTGTGGACTAGCCGTTGGCCGACCGGGGGCAGCACAGGAGCACTCCCCACATGTGAGGAGGATCGGACGAGCCATGTTAGTCATCGTCGTGGGATCGGAACGGTATATGTCTGCCTGCTTTCGGACATATCGTCCCTCTCCGGTGGCGGTGAGGTTGACCAATATGCTTGTGCCGGATCGGATTGATGCGACGGTGCGGTGTGCACTTAATTTGGTAGTGGCGAAGCGGACGCTCGAGTGCCTGGCCGTGTGTGTTGTGTGTTGTTGGCCTCGCCGGCGTTTCGTATGTGTTGTGATGCTTTAGACTTGGTTTTTGCTAGGTGAAGTTTGCCGTTGTTCAGGTTTTCGCCCGGTCTTTTCTTCAATAAACTGAGCAGTGTGGGTCCTTGTACCATCTTCTTCTTTACAATGATATAACAGCTCTCCTGTTATCGTTCAAAAAATGATGGGGGGAGATACGTTTTGGTGTCTGGCCAAGTCATCGTAGCTAGATAGGGATAGCCAAATCTCCAATAATTAGTACCTATCTGGGGAGTGTGAGTGCTGCCCCTCTCTCTACAACGTGCCCTGCCGTATCACCACGTATGATCCCTTCTTCCCATTGACTCTAACCCTGGAGCCCTGCTCAGATGAATTCTCCTTTTCTTTTTTCTTCATCATTGAGTGGTACATGAAGGTGCATCATAGAGTACACTTCCCCAGAAGCAAGAAGTGTCAGCGATGATGTTGTTTTTTCTTTCATGGAATCAGCGAGGAACCCTGGTTAATTAAGCGCTAATTAAGCGCATCCAGATCACGATCGACAGGGAGCGTGGTAATTAATGCACCACGTAATGCGGGAGCGATTGTCAATGGAAAACTGCGCGGCTCGGAACCATGTGGGGATCCTCACGAAAGTCCATGGCTTCCGTGATTAACAAACTGGTAATTTCATGGGGCGTCGTCGAGGCCCCTATAGTACTCCTTCCGTCTAGGTGAATCCATGTGCACCGTGACCAAGGACTTAAGTTGTGCACCGTGACCAAGAAGGAGGAAAAAACGAGAGACCTTAAGTTGTAATCCATGTGCCCCGCTATATAACAACCCCCTAAGCACGCCTTTTCTTGTAGCTGTCCCATTTCCTCTTCCCTTGTCTTGTTTCCTCCGCACACTGTTTCGTGAGGGGCCAACTTTGGCCTGGCTGTGACCATGGAGACGACGAGGGGGTTCTTGGGGTTGCCGTCGTGGCGCATCCTCTTGTGCCTGGCCGCCGGTTGGATGGCGGCGGAGGCGGCACCGTTGCCGCAGTACTACAACGCCATATTCAGCTTCGGCGACTCCTTCTCCGACACGGGCAACTTCGTCATCATCAACTCCGGCAAGCTGCCCAACATGCCCAAGTTCCCGCCGCCCTACGCCCGCTGCTCCAACGGCCGTCTCGTCATCGACTTCCTCGGTGCGTACCTTCTCTGCCGTCTCGATCCAACATGTAAACGTCAGTCGAAATGGATGATTGACAGGTGATTGATTTGATGTATGTATGCACGGCAGCCGAGGCGTTGGGAGTGCCGCTGCTGCCGCCGTCGGCGAACAAGGGCACCAACTTCAGCCAGGGCGCCAACTTCGCGGTGATGGGCGCCACCGCGCTGGACCTCAAGTACTTCCGGGACAACAACGTGTGGAGCATCCCGCCCTTCAACACTTCCATGAACTGCCAGCTCGAGTGGTTCCAAGAGGTCAAGGACACCATTTGCTCCTCCCCGCAAGGTATTTCAATGAACGCCGATCGATACATCGGTTCTGAATTTTCTTGCCCTGAAAAATGTTCCTTTTGCCATGCTCCCTCTATGAACGTTCACTGAATAGCATCACCAAAAAAAAATATAAAAAAATGCAGAGTGCAAGGAATTTTTCGGGAAGGCGCTTTTCGTGTTCGGCGAGCTGGGCGGCAACGACTACAGCTTCGCGTGGAAGGCCGAGTGGAGCCTGGACAAGGTGAAGACCCAGATGGTGCCCAAGGTGGTGGAGTCCATCATCGGCGGCATCGAGGCTCTGCTCGACGAGGGTGCGCGGCACGTGCTCGTGCCGGGCAACCTCCCCGCCGGGTGCATCCCGATCACGCTCACCATGTACCCGTCCGAGGACCGCAGCGACTACGACCCGCGCACCGGCTGTCTCAAGAAGTTCAACGGCGTCGCCCTCTACCACAATGCCGTGCTCCGTGTCGCCCTCGACAGCCTCCAGCGCCGCCGCCCGGATTCCCGCATCATCTACGCCGACTACTACACCCCCTACATCCAATTCGCACGCACACCCCACCTCTACGGTCAGTCCCCCTCCCAACCACACCCCCAATGTCTTGTTCCTTATTTGATTCCTACTTCTTTCCTTCTTTCCTACTGCTGGTGTGTGTGTGTGTGTTCAGTTCTGCTCTGCTTTTTTTTTCAAGAATACAACTTTAAGGACAGAGCATTTATTTGTCCAAGATAGTAATGTGTAATGTAATAACGAGATTTGTGGCCAACTGCAACTGCAGGGTACAAGAAGGGAGCCCTGAGGGCGTGCTGCGGCGGCGGTGGCCCGTACAACTACAACATGAGCTCGTCGTGTGGGCTTCCCGGCGCCACGGTGTGCGATGACCCAGACGCACACGTCAGCTGGGACGGCATCCACCTCACCGAGGCGCCCTACCGCTTCATCGCCAACACCTGGCTCAAGGGCCCCTACGCGCACCCACCCCTCGCCAGCGTCGTCCGCAATGATATGGTCTATTAACCGGAAATCCAATTCGGCTCGCGCGTGGAAATGTTTTTTTTCTTCTCAAATGTCAAAAAATCCAAAAAAAATATATGTGTTTATGGTCACATCAAAATTCTACCTGTAATTTTTTAGGTGGAAAGCTTTAGTATTTTAATCTTTGCAGAAAAGACAAGGTGAACACGAAGTGTTACCTTCAAATGGTACATTTAATTTTGTTATTATTTCACTGACAAGGCAATGCTATACCATTTCGTGTGCAAATTGTCTAGCATTCTTGTTATACTAAAATGAACACCTGAAAAGAGACTAAATCCCTTTTTTTTAGCCCTACTTTCAGTTCTGACAGATTTTACCCCTGGCTGTCTATTTTTTTTCCTTTTGGTTTGCTTGTTTTGGGATTTCCCTACCATCTTGTATCTGTACGGCAGTTTGAGTATTATTTATAACACGGGGAAAAACCTGTTTTGAGATGTTGCTCTTGTCTGAAAAACTAGCCAACATTCTATCGGCACCGGGTACATAATCGTGTTGAAACTTTCAGTACTCCTACCACGCAGCCGCGTGTGTTGAAGCTAGACTGAAAGGTTGCTTGAACAAAAATTAAAAAAAAAACAAGGTGTATAGGAGGAGAGTCCAATCAGATAAGGCGAAACTCAGTTAGGAAACGCCCAATTACAAAGAAAACAGGGAGTAATTCATTTTTTTTTCAAGAATCAAGTCACCTATTAAAAATTTCTCACAAAAAGAAAAGTCACCTATTATAAATATGATTCTCTCCTGCATTTTGGCGACACAGCTCCAAAGGAAATCTTCTATCAATGTAGAGTTTTCCAAAAAATCTGGAGTATGATCACCTAGTATTTTCAGTTTTCCCAATAATTAGTTCCCGTATAATTAGAAAATAAAACAGAATCAAAGGCTACAAATGGGTGTGGAGGCTCATGCATGCCGCTTATAGCCGATATGAATGCTGGTAAAGAAGACCTCCTCATCGGCGCGTTCAACACCTGTTTTTTAGGCAATTCAACGCCTGTTTTAGCGCGCAGGCGCTCGCGCACGGCATGTAGTGGGCCAGTGCACAAACTCGCCTCGCGATGCAAGGAATGCCCAGGGCAAGATGGTATGCTACCTTAAAAAAATGGTCGCATGTCGGTTCTGTTGCTGCTATTTTGGTGTAAAAAAACCGAATTGATAGCAAACCAGTTTTCTTGAAGTCTGGACAAAATCGTGAACTCAGACGAAGTTCACACATTTGAAAAATATTCATGGATCTAAAAAGCATTCATGAATTTGAAAATGGTTGAGGATTTAAAAATGTTTATAAACCAACTTTTAAAAAACTTCACGAATTTTGGAAAAAAAATTGAATTTTGAAAACTTCAAGAATTTTGAAAAATATGATTTTTTTTCTAAAAACGAAATAGAAATATAGAAAGGTAGAAAATCAGCAAAACTGAACAAAAAACGTTGAAAACAAAAACCAGAGAAAACCTAGTCAAGAAAACAGAGGGAACCTCTAGAAGGTTTTCATAACTGATGCAGGAGCGATAACATGGGCCAGCATCCCCACTTAGGATCTAGTGAGGGTGGTACTAGGCGCCTGGCGCCAAGAGCTCCTAATTGGCGCATTTTACATTTTACAAAAGTTCACGCATAAGACAAAAAGCCACAAGCATGAAAAACAAATCATGAGTTTGACAAAAAAAATTGTGAAAAATCACGAATTTGAAAAAAGTTAACCTATTTCATGGATTTGAAAAACAATTCAGGATTCTAATGAAAAAATGACAAATTTGGAAATATTGTTTGCGAGTTTGACAATATTCATGTATTTGAGGGGAAAAAGTTAACGAAATTAAGGAAAACGTTCACAAAAAAATACAAAAGTTCGCAAATTTGAGAAAAATTTCATGAAAAGAAGTTCATAAATTTGAAAAGGTGTACGCATTGAAAAAAAAGAAAGATAGGAAAGGGAAAAATAAAAAGAAACCGTCACCAATAAATAATAAAAAACCACCGGAAGTTCCCCAAAACGGCCTGGGAAGCTTCCCAAAATCGAGGGCCTCCTCGCCATTCAAAACGTACAAAGGGCGGGGATGTGCGCCAAGTAGTAGTTGTTTGTTCTTGCGCCAAATAGTAGGAGGAACTTGTATTAATTAACTTGGGCACTTTAAGGGCAAATAGGATTCCACTGCATAAGGCAGTTACTTACCATGAGCATAATTGCGCTAATATAGTGAAGTTTGTGCCAGATTTAGCCCTCTGGGGGGAGCCCGCTGAGGATGAATTGCCCCACCAATCAAAATATACATTGAGAAAAAATAAGACAAATCAACATGAATAGTATAAAAAGAAAAACAATTTGACACTATTCACGTTCAGATTTTTCTTTTTTGCTTCACTGTGTGTATTTTCAATTTGATTTTAAGTTTCGATAGATTGTAGACACATCTGTGAATACTCACATTTTGTTTTGTAATTTTTTGAAATATTTAAACGTATTTTTTTTAAGTTAGAGATCACCTGATTTGTGGAAGCACATGATTTCTACCCCGAGGAAACGGTGAAAACCAGTGATATTTATAATATTGGGTTCTTTGGTTACTTTGGCTTTCTAGCGGGTTTTACCCTGTTTCTTCGGGTAGCGTGTTTCCGCGTGTTTTTTGTGCGGATTACTTCTGGAGTTTGTTTTCATCCATTTTGTTCTCCGTTGTACTTCCAATCACTGGTTTTGCTTGTTCATTCCTTTTAACGCTTCTATTTCATTTTCCATTTTCTTGCTATTGTTCATCTTCTTTTTCTTTATTTTTTATTATATTTCTCTTTTCTCGTTTTTATCATTGATGTTTTTGTCTTTTCTTCGGTTCTTTTTTATCACATGTTTAAAAATAATGTTTTTCGTGATTAATTTTTTTTACGACATATGAAATATATTTATGATGTACTTAAACTTTGTTCATCATGTCTTATTTTTATTGCCATGTTTTACATAATAATTTATATTGTAAGAAAATAGTTAGGCATATTAGAAATATACATTATGTGGTTAGAAATGTTCATCATGTATTGGAAAAATGTGTGCTGTCTACTTCAAAAATGTTCGACGTTGTACTTAACAAAGTTATCATGTAGAACTAAATAATTTTATTGTAAAAATATTGGCCCTTATTGAAGGCACATTTATGTGGAAACTATATTCACCATTTATTAACAAATATTTATGATCTAATAAAAATGATTCTCAAATATTTATTAAATTTCTTCTTGTACTATTTTTTTATCATGTATTAAAAAAATTCATTATGTACTAAATAATATTATGATATATTTAAAAAGTGTTCACCCCGCATGAAAATATGTATATCATGTACTAAAAAAAGTTTATCGTGTATTGAAAAATGTTTACAGTGTTTTCTATAGATTTTAGTCATGTATTAAAAACGGCTATCATGTTTTATTAACTATATTTATCTTATTTGAAAAATATTCATAGTTTCCGCAAAATATGGATTATGAATTAAAATGGTTTAGAGTGTACTTATAAAATGTTCATCATATATTTTAAAAATAGTTATCATGTATTCAAAAAATATTCATATATTTTTAGGAAATTGTTTAATTTTTTATTGCCATATAATTATAAAATTTTGCATGTAACACTATTTTAATTTAGTTAAATGAATTATTTTTCCTAAATGTGCAAATTTCATTCATATTTTTTATCAAAATGTGTAAATAACAACTGTAAAAGGTGAAGACCGCCGAACCAGAAGCGGCCATGGTGACATCACTGGGTGGCGTAGCACCACGGTCCTCCACCAGTGGTTCCTCCATGTGGCGGGCTTCCATTGGCCGGGATGCCCGCCTATCATGCATGGCCCTACCAATAGCTGGGGCGGCGTCTTCCTCACCTGGCCGCCTACCTCTCCCATCTCCATGCCCCTCACCTCAACGTCGTAGACGGCAACAGTGGCATGGAACGTGGTCGTGTTGTCCAGGCCGGGGCACCAATCGGTGTACGCTCACCGCCTAGTGGTGCTTCTGGCATAGATTGATGACCTTCAACTTAACATCCTCGCGTCACATATGTAGGATTTGGCTAGATTATATGTACGCACAAATGATGCTAACATTCTTTTTTTCGTGATGTATTTATATGACCAACAGCGATGGCTGTAGTGTCATTGTTTTGTTAATCATATATGTTAATTGCGCTTTAGTGGAAAATGCAACTCCAATTTATTGAAAAAGTGTAAGTTGCATTTGTTTTCTTAGCCAAAATGTTTTTTTTGCATATTTTCCCCCGAAAACAGTTTAGATATATGACCAACAATAGTCACACTGCGCGTAATGTTGTGGTTCTTCTAACTAACAAAGTTAAGGTGTTGTTGATGAAGAACCTTAGGCCATGTTCCACTTAGATCCATCTCGTCTGCTACTGATTTCAGTCGGATCTAGATTCCATGTGATGTTGCCGCCATGGATCTAGCTAGAAATTTCCCCTTCTGTGAGGCAATCATTTCGTGCCATCTTGTTGCTGCAATGGTTGCGCTTTGTTGCTGTATTCAGCGTGACTATTCCTTTTATAGCCGACGCTAATGAGCTCATCCCTTCAAAAAATTCAGGTGTGCGAGTGCAAAGCCCTAAGGCTATCCGTGTGGGAGTTCATGGTTGGCTTGCCGGGCAAGCTCACGAGCCCACTACTCCCCCTCTTCTTCGCCGTCTGTATCGTTGGTGAAATAGTCATTCACCTCATCACCTTACAAACTTGGCACCTCCTTTTCGCCAGCACCTTTGCTAAAGTGCACCATCTAGTCTCCCACCGCCTCTCTGCCACCTCCATCATCACTTAGGTATCATTCTTTGCTGCATTTACGAATAGGTTTGTGCCGTTTGCCGTGGCTCCATTTGCACGCTCGGTTAAACGCCTAGAAACTCGGTGCCAGGGATGGCGGGGCATCGATGGCCTTCCATTCTGTGTGAATGCCAATACTTCTGAAATCATTAATCGGGAAGTACTCCTTCCAAAGATCAGTCCCATCTCCCCACGTTGCGACAAGTGTGCACTGCATATGCGCCTCTTGTTGCAACCTGGGAGTTTTATCTTTTCTCGTACATCCGTGTATTCAAAATGTTTTATCTCTTAGACCATGCATCCAAATCTCAAACCGTTTTCACCGTTGAATTCCTTGCACTGAGATCTTCAAAACTAGACCCCATGTTGATAGGTTTTGACGAACCATTTTTTTCAAGAAATAAACCAGACAACAAAACCAAATTGGGAGCACGTTTTTTCCTTTCGGAAAGCCATTTCCGAGAGGCATGGATGTGCCTCTTGTGGAAGGAAAAATAGAAAACACATTTTTTTTCTGTTCTGAGAGGCATGGCCGTGCCTCTCATGAAAGCAAAATCATGCCTCTCACGGAAGAAAAAAAGAAGAGAAAATGCGTTATTTTCCGTTTCCGAGAGGCACGGCCGTGCCTCAGGCGGAAGCAAATCCGTGCATCTCACGGAAGGAAAAAGAAAGAGAAAACGTGTTTTTTTTCGTTTCCGAGAGTCACAGCCGTGCCTCTCGTGGAAGCAAAACCGTGCCTCTCACAAAAGTAAAAAAGAAGAAGAGAAAAGGTGTTTTTTTGTCTTCGAGAGGCATGGGTGTGCCTCTCGCGGAAGCAAAAAAAGTGTTTTTTGTTTCCGAGAGGCACGACCGTGCCTGTCGTGGAAACAAAACTGCACCTCTCATGAAAGCAAATCCGTGCCTCTCTCGTGAAAGAAAACCCCAAGTGATCGTTGGGATACATCATCTGGAAGATCTGGTGTGTTGGTGTTTTTGTTTCGTGATCAGGATTTGTTGCATTCACTAAACTCGCGCTTTTGTTAGTAGTGGAGATGGAGATGATGTAGGTACATGATGTGACGATTTTTTTTTCTAGTGATGGAATAATTAAGGTGCAACAATTCCTAATTAAGGTGGTTTGGAGATGATTAGAAATAAATAGTAAATACTCCCTCTGTCCCAAAATAAGTGTCTCAACTTTATACTAGCTCTAGTACAAATTTATACTAAGCTCAAGACACTTATTTCGGGACGGAGGGAGTATGTGAATTTGATGTGATACAACATTGGAGAAATCCAGTCCATTGATGAATGGTAGATATGTGGCCGAGATCTAATGTTTCTACCACAACTCGCTTGTTTAATAGTAGTGGAGATTTTTTCCTTTTTTCTTCGGTTTTCTCTTGTTTCTTCTATGATTTTTCTATGATTTGTTTCATTTTTCTTTTTTTTTCTTTTTTACTTTGCCTTTTTTATTTCTTTCCCAGTTTTCATGGTTTTTCATTTTTCTTCATCTTTCATTTTTTTTCTTCTTTTCTTTGTTTTCTACGGGTTTTTCTCTTTGGTTTTCTTTTGTTTCTTCCCCGGTTTTGCTTCTTTCTTCGTTACAGTTTGGTTTTGTTAGGTTCTTTTATCGTTTTTTCCTATGTTTCTTTACCAGTTTTCATCTTTTTTTGGTTTTCTTGAACACATGTCTAGTTATTTGCAGTGTAGAGTGTACATTTTATTGTACACATGAAACATTTTTTGATATGCGTTGTACATTTCTCAAATAAATGATGCATATTTTTTTTGTTAAAAAACATGTTATAAACAGTTATTCGAATACATGGTCAACATTCTTTCAAATACATGTTGAACATTTTTTTCTTTGGTAATATAATTTCTTTCAACTGTACGGATATTTTTAAAATACATGATTAATATTGTTTCAATCATATGATTTTTGATGTCTTATTTTTTATACACATTTGTACATTTTTTGTAGACATCAGCAACATGTTTTTATACATGTTTAACATTTTCCAAGTACACGATTTTCATTTTTCATCACTTATATTTGATATCTAGATTTTCATAAACTTGTAGATTTTATGTATACATCAGTCACACTTTATTTACATGTTTAACATTTTCTAAATACATGATTAGCATTTTTTAAAACTTATATTTTTATGTGTCTACTTTTTCCATACATATTGTACATTATTTTGTATACAACATGGATATATTTATATACATGTTTAACATTTTTCAAATACATGGTCAATTTTTTTATACACATTGTATGTTTTATACATATTTCACATTTTTCAAATAATTGATTAACATTTTCAAAAACAATGTTACATAAAACATTTGAAAAACAAAAAAACAATGTTACTTTTCAAAAGTATAAACAAGAGTGAAAAATAGAAAAAATGAAAACAATGAAGTAAAAAAAACCAAGAAAAAAGCAGGATATTGCTTGTTGCATGTGGCCTCCCGCACACCTGGGCCGGCCCATGTCGCGTCGCGATCATGCTACCTTACATCTCGCTATAAGGGGGGGACATAGGCGCACCCGAATTAAGGATGTTACTTTTCCCTGAGCACATGAAGTGGGATAATCTAGGGAAGTTAACCAATACTTAGAGATTTGCCTATAAAAATAAAGCTTCTAAAAAACGAGGTGAGGGACTATGTTGAGTCATGGATCATGGGCTGAGTTTGAAGTGGGTCGGCTGGCCAGGAAAATAGAAGGTCCTTGTCGCTAGGCCCAACCCATAAAAGGAACAAATTAAGAGAGCTGGACCAAGTGGGCTTTTGTTCCTACCTAAGTGGGCATGCAAGTGGCCGCTCTTTCTACTCGGTGTCTCAAAGTGGGCTAGAAGCCTAGAACATCAACCTGAATACATGATACTGATTCGATCAGGTCCCAAAAAATAAAAGAAACTAACAGAAGAGAAAGAGAGACACATATTCCATTTTTCATGCAGAACGAAGTTCATTCTTCATCTTTTGGGAGAGAAAAAATATACATATTTTAGATGGTCAGTACTCTTTTTTTTAGACACAGACCTAAGTTGCACCATACTTTAAATTAATAAAGCTCAAACCAAAACACAAAAACATATAACAGAAAAAAGCTCGCTTCGGTGCTTGTAGTAGTCTTCAGGTGGTCGACGGATGTGGATGTAATTTTTATTATTTCAAGTGTTCGTTGTACTACCATTATTGAAAATGAATAGATCGGAAGTTCTCCCGCAAAAAAGAAAAGAAAAAGAAAGCTCAAACCAGGCAGAGTAGCACAAGGTCTTAAACACACTTTTTTTTAACCATGCAAAGCAGCTGTTTGTGTGTCTAACAAAAAAGAGGATGTTACAGCTCAAAAAAGAGAGGATAATACTGATTTGTGGATACACCGAGGCGAATTAACCTTGTTTAGTGGTAGGTGCTATACACCTAAACCTTGTCAGTCTCAGTAAATTACTCCCTCCCTCCTGAATTACTTGTCGCAAAATTCAGGATAGATGAAGTACAGAGTATATGAAGAAGAAGAAAATCATGTTCCTCGCTGTAGAAGAAGAATAAGAAGAAAAAAGATCCACTATTCTGTTTTCCTGGTTCTGGTTCTGCCCGTACTAGAGTCACGATCGAATTTCTCCGAAAACATGCCGGAATTAATGCCCAGGCACCGACGGACCACGCGATATCTCTCGTTAGATTTGAGAGGAGCCGCTGCCCGCCATTCTCCCAACAAGATTCGCCGTTAGCCGGACGCGTGATAGAGCATTCGAGAAGCATATGCAAGCGGATGAACAGTCCGGTTTGGCCCTGGCCCTGTCCCCGCGCGGCGCATACACCCATCACGTAGAGAAGCGGACAAACGCAGCGTGATGATTCCAGAGCAAATTAGGGGTCGCTCTCCACCTCCGTTCTCTCCTGGCTCACACACACATTTGCATCGTCGTCTAACCCAATAATTGTTCCGAGCACAGCCGACGACAGGGAGACGCGGACACGTACGTTCCATCCACTAATCACGGGAAAGATTCCGGCCGACGTCGCCGTCCGTCGCCACTAACTAATCTATTCCGGCCAAGGTCGCCGTCGCCACTAATCTAGCACCGTCTTTCGCTAGTTAATTTCGGCGGCACCACACCACACAGCTGATCATAAGATATACTCCCTCCGTTCCGAATTACTTGTTTTGGATTTGTCTAGATACGGATGCATCTAGACTCATTTTAGTGCTAGATACATCCGTATCTAAATAAATCTAAGACAAGTAATTCGGAAGACAAGAGAAGAATCTATGTACCATATGCTCATATCTTAACTATGCCGCCGGAGCATGCAGCGCAACGCAACCACTCCACATCGATCGCGGTCTCTCTTCTCTTGTCAGCACACGAAAGGGAATTTAAAAGGTGGTGACCGCCGGCGACGTCACTGGGCGGCGCCGCACCACGCTCCTCCGCCAATGGTTGCTCCACGCGGCGGGCTCCCATTGGCCGGGAGGCCCGCCCTCGATCCACAGCTGGGCCCGCCCGCGGCTGGGGCGGCCGGAGCAGCCGAAACGTCCATGTCCGGCCGTCTATCTCTACCACCTGTTTTGTAGTAGAGCGCAAGGACGAGAGCTGCCACTAGCTCCATGCTCTACTATTTTACTATCTGGCGACTGGCGTGCGTACGTGATGTTCTTGGATTAGTTGTGTGGCGTCCATCTCCAATCATTCCTACCTTTTTTCTTATAATCTATGCTCATCCGTGTGCAACGGAACGGGATTAGGTACGCACAATTGAGTTCAAGATGCCCACGATTTTTGTTCGTGATGTGTGTATGACCAACAACAGGCCAGCTGGCCGTACCTTTGCGGTTTTGTTAACCATATCTGATCAATTGCGCTTTAGTGGGAAAGAAAATCAGTGAAAAAGCGCAAGTTGCACCTTTTACTTATCCGAGGTGTTTTTTTGCACCCTTTGTCCTAAACAATTTGGATATATGACCAACAATAGTCTCACTGTCCGCAGTGTTGTAGTTCTTTTAACCATATCTAATTAATTGCGCTTTAGTGAAAAGTGCCTTCGCCACCAATGACACATGTGCCTCCGTCACCCCGCCGCCTACCTCCCCCATCTCCCCGCCCCTCTCCTCGCTGCTGCAGAACAACGACGGTGTCATGGAATGTGGCCATATGGTTCGAGCCCTCACGTCGGTCAGTATAAGTCGGCGGCACAACACTGCTTCCGGCACAAATTGTCCAGCTTCAACTTGAAGCTCCACTGGTCGCATTAGTAGGATTTATACTTGGGCATACCTCGGGCCGGCCGGGCCAAAAAAGCCCGGTGCTGAATACCCAGGCCTGAGCCCAGCCCGGCCCGGCGGTCGGGCCTACAAAATCGGGCCCGAGCCCAAAAAAGATTGACATGGCCTAGTCGGCCCAGCCCGACTACAGCTAAAATCCTATTTTGCGCAAGCACGAGCCCGACCCGATTTGCCCAGTCGGCCCAGCCCGGCTACGGCTAAAATCCTGTTTTGCGCAAGCCCGAGCCCGGCCCGATCTGCCCGTCGAGCTCGATTTTCAGGCCCGAGCCCGACCCAATGGCATGCTCGGGCTTAGCCCGGCCTGGGATTTTCGGGCCGGGTCGGGTCGGGCCATCCGGTCCGGGCTGCCCATGGCCAGGTATAGTAGGATTCAACTGTATTTTAGGTGTGCACAAACAATGTTGATAATTTTTGTTCATGACATATATTTATGAGGAACAACAATCGCGCTGACCGGAGTGTCATGGTATTGTCAATCATATATGATTAATTATGCTTTAGTGGAAACTGTCCTCCAGTAAACTTTCTCTAGAAATAGTTTCGATAAACAAAGTGTTGTTTGCATATTTTTTCCAAAACAATTTAGATATATGACCAACAATAGTTGCACTGGTTATAGTGTTGTGGTTCTTTTAGCTAACAAAGTGAAACTGTTGTTGATGAGGAACCTCATTGTCCTTGTGGTGTCATTAGATGATTATAATGTGGATATGGCCATTGTTGTAGTTTATCAATCACGGATTTGATCACTTGGTTTTCTTTTCCTTTTTTCTTTCTTAGGCATAGCTTTGATCATATGACTTTCTTATCCGCCAGCATGTTTTTCTTGTGCATCATATCTATGTAGAGGTCGGGTGTGTGTGCTTATTGTATTTGTATCCACTCGATGTTTCACTTTGAGTGAACAAAATCCACCCTTCATTATTAGGATAAACTCGCATAACATAGGACCGATCCTTTTCATAGTGCGTAACGTCGTGGCGGCCAACGCAGAGGTAGAACGCGGTGTCGCGGCGTCCGTGGTGGAGCTAGACGGCTGCGTCGCGTCTAGAACTACATGGCAGCGTGCCCTATTCCCCCCCATGAGTTGCACCATCTTTGGAATATCTTTTTTGAGAGGTAAAAGTGAAAAATTAAATCCAAAAGACCAAACCAAACAAGAATTGAACCCTATTTTTGCCCCTGCTGACATAGCCATATTTTCTCAAATTATTTGCTGCCGAAAAGAAACCAAGCCCGTGATCGATGTAGCTAGCTCAGCATTGCCCTTTTTGTTCGTGATAGAATTAAATAGCCTATGGATGGCGCAGAAGAAAAAAAGAATGGTTAGGGGTGTGTGCAGTCTGATCCCAATCCCAATCCCAATCCCAAATGGCAATGGTTGTGTTGAAGCGGTCGTGTCGTGACCGCCCGTAGCAAGTTGCCCGGCCGGCCTCACATCCAGTCCCGGGCTATATATAACCAACATTGCATGATCGACACACCATCACCACACCACACCACACAATTCAACACTAGCTAGCTGCACAGGACACGAGCCGATCCATCCATCCAGAAAAAAAAGAGTGCCCGTCGAAAATGCCGGTGAGCAGGATCGCCATCGGCGCCCCGGGGGAGCTGTCCCACCCGGACACCTTCCGCGCCGGCGTCGCCGAGTTCATCTCCATGCTCATCTTCGTCTTCGCCGGCTCAGGCTCCGGCATGGCCTTCGGTAACGCCCACCCCCATTTCTTTCTCCCTTTCCTGGTGCATCGACCGGTCATCGTGTCATCATTCACGCCGTACTGATCTGATCGCCGGTTGTGCCTGGCAGGCAAGCTGACTGACGGCGGCGCGACGACGCCGGCGGGGCTGATCGCGGCGGCGCTGGCGCACGCGTTCGCGCTCTTCGTGGCCGTGTCCGTGGGCGCCAACATCTCGGGCGGGCACGTGAACCCGGCCGTCACATTCGGCGCCTTCGTGGGCGGCAACATCAGCCTGCTCAAGGCGGTGGTGTACTGGGTGGCGCAGCTGCTCGGCTCCGTCGTGGCCTGCCTCCTCCTCAAGATCGCCACCGGCGGCGAGGCCGTGGGCGCCTTCTCGCTCTCCGCCGGCGTCGGCGTCTGGAACGCCGTGGTCTTCGAGATCGTCATGACCTTCGGGCTCGTCTACACGGTGTACGCCACGGCGGTCGACCCCAAGCGCGGCGACCTCGGGGTCATCGCGCCCATCGCCATCGGCTTCATCGTCGGCGCCAACATCCTCGCCGGCGGCGCCTTCGACGGCGCCTCCATGAACCCCGCCGTCTCCTTCGGCCCCGCCGTCGTCACCGGCGTCTGGGAGAACCACTGGGTGTACTGGCTCGGCCCCTTCGCCGGCGCCGCCATCGCCGCCCTCGTCTACGACATCTGCTTCATCGGCCAGCGCCCCCACGAGCAGCTCCCCACCGCCGACTACTGAAAACCTTATCTGCTTCATCCATCCGTCATCGCCATGCCATGAGAGATTGAAATCGCTTCAAAAATTCAAGCAAGTGTACGTCGTCGTGTCATCATCAGCAAGCCAGTTTAGTTTCATTCTCTCTCCCTCTCTCGTGTCTTTGAGAAATTCAGGGGTAAACAGTGTGTGTGAGTCAGTCAGTCAGGAATAATCTCTTGTCTTGGTGTATGTCCTCAATTATGAATGCTTCTATTCCATGGTCAAGATTGATGTTTGTACAAATGTATTTGTCTGTCCTACCAACTTGATGTCTTGCCAATCTTGTGTCCATATTTTCTGTAGATTAAATGTGATGGTAAGCATTGGTGATTGTGATGGATGGGAAGAAATTGACAGTTCAATTGCGTACAATCGAATTAATTTCACATATTCTATGGTGTGACTTGTGGGTATCAATGATTGAAAAATGCCAAAACGAAAAGACAATGACTAAAATGAGATTCCCAACCAGGCCACCCAAAATATGTTTAGCCAAAGTCGCCTTTCTAGCCGTTAGATCTTGATCCAACCCTCTAAACGGGAGTCACATCTCACACTTAACACACCACGCACCCCATCCTGTGTGTCACATTCTTATTCTTCCATTTTTTTAGAACGAAGGCTCGCGAAGAGCTCGGCTTTGAATTAACAAAGCCATCAACCGGCCAGGAATTACAACAGACAACCCAACTTACAACGGTCAGAATGATACAACGGGGAACACTGGAAAGCCTACTCACTACAACCTCCAGAAGCCGCAATTGTAGCTAGTAAAGGCCGAGCAGTCCACACTAGGATCATAAGTAGCAGAAACGGAGCAGCATACAGCAGGACATAGCCGACCTTCGAGGATGGACCGTGCTCCAGGAACACCTAGAGAAGAAAGGAACCAACATCTTCCCTCTCAATCACCGAAGAGGGACCCTTCCCCCTCGCCATGGCTCGTAGGCGCCGCACCGTCGGGATTTCGAGAAGCTCACCCTAGAGCTGGAAGATGGTCGCCCTCGCATCGCAAGGTGGACATAGGATGACCACGTCGATTTGGGATATATCTCGCCGGCTGCTCCGCCACAGTCCATGCCCAACTAGTTGGAGACAAGCTTCAAGGAAATCGGATGATGCAGAGGGGTAGCTCTATCCCTCACCTGCATAACCTCCCGACCGAGCCCCGCACCCTTGATGACGCCTCCAGCAAGGTCACGACGCGCAAGGCGCCGCCGCCGCCAAATCCGCCGAGGATAAAGGTTTTCACCCGGGCAGGGGGGTCGGGGTGGAGAGCAGAGGACATCGGCTGCGCCCCCATGGAGGAAAGCAGCGCCCTTGGGCGTTGCCGCCGCCGGGCCGGCCGGACCGGCCAAGGTTTCCCCCGGTTCCCTAGCTGACCACCAACTCACACCAACGTCGGAGCCAGAAAACGCTAGCCCACACCGGAGGCGAGAGCGAGGCAGCAGGGAAAAGGGATTTCTATGGAATCTCTTCTTCTCCGATAAGCCTGTTATTTGTCTTCATCGATATATGACCATTTGGTTTGGACAATGGACATTGTGAAGCACTAATCGAGAACTTTGCCACAGTGAGACCTGTTTACTAGCAATGTTAACTGGCTTCACTAGAGCGCGGCATGAAGTGTTTCCATAGTTTAGCCAACGTGTCAAGTCGGTGATGGTGAGGGCCATGGTTTGACCGGAGTGCTTATGTTTTGAAGCGTCATGTCACATAGGTCCATGCCTTTGCAAGGTTAGTAGGTGGTGAGGATGATGGATACCGTTGTGAAGTCCCGACTTAAGAGCTTCACCACATTTGGGACCCATTGGGTGACAATGTTAACCGCCTTACTAAAGTGGGGTATGAAGTGTGTCCCCGGGTTTTTCCTCATGTTGAGCCTTTTAGAGATTCAGGGTGCATAGCGATCATCCGAGGATCTAGCAATTACGACTACTGGACAGCGGTGTACAACATAGCAACATCATGGGAAGGAGCGTCCGTAGTCGTTCCCTGAGGATATGTAGCCGATGTTTGGTGATCTCATTTTCGGATGGTCGATGAGGCTTGCTGTTTGAAAGTCATGGATTATTGCTTTTAGAGGAGGTCGAGCCGTGCGCTGATTTCGTTCGTCATGAAACGATGTCCGTGGGAGTCAGTAAAGGCGGAAGTGGCGGAAGAGCGATTAAGAACGTAGCCGTTGCAGTCTTTGACGTGATTCGAACGGCGATGGAGACCAAATCTTGGGGTCAAAGAATCTGCGAGATCGGATCCTAGCGGCCGCACGAGGAATCATAGTAGGACATGTAAGGCGTAGGTGTCTTTCCCTATTTGACGCCCTTTGCATCAAATAGCCGAGGCGAGGATACACCTACAACAATGCAAGCAGCCCAATTTAGTGTTACCTCTCAATGGTTTCATTGGATTTTTCCCGGTTAGTGTTACTTCTCCAGGTCTAGTTTATACTGATTTTTTAGTTTTTGTTCGGTTTTTATGTTTACTGGTATTCGAATCTTTTTCCATTTTTTTCCTTATCACCTTGAAGTTTATATTTTTATTTCCCCCTTTTTTTTAATTTTAGCTGGTTTCCAATTTCCTTTCTCTTTTCCTGGTTCCCGAGTTGTTTGTCTTTCTACTAGTTTTTTCCTTTCGGTTTAATTATTTTTTAAAATATATGATAATTTTGAAATATATAATAAACATTTTTTGAATATAAGAAGGCCATTTTTTAGTATATGGTCAACATTGTTTTAATATATGTTGAACTTCTTGAAATAATTGTTCATGCAATTTTAGAGAATGTTCATGCAATTTGAAAAGAGTTCACACATTTTTTTTAAATGCCCACCCACCTTTTATAAAGTGTTATTTAAAAATATTAATATTGTGCTTTTCAAATACTTTTTTCTGAAAACAAATCCCAAAAAACACATGAGGCAAATAAAATTGCGAAAGAGCGCTTGAGCTCTATACGATCCAAAATGGCACGTCGTACTGGTCGGCCCACTCGACGGTGCTTGTGTGTAGCTTCAACAAACTCACACATGGACGGCTACAAGAGACCGCGAGAGCTCCGTCTCGTTTATTAAGAGACATAAGGTCATCTTGCCCTCACAGTTGTCTGAGTGGGCCGACTGTAGGAATTACATAGCATCAGTTTTTGGAACTGGTTCTATGAAACATGGGAGTTGATTTTAGGAACTTGCATTTGGTTTTGTTCATTTTTTTTCTTTTCTATTTTCTTGGTTCATATTGGTTTGCCACTTTTCCCTCTCATTTTTCCTCTTTTCCTGTTTTTTTATTTTTTTTCTCATTTCTTTATTCTTAGTTTCATTTTTAATAAACTTTGACATTTTCCAAACCAATGTTGAACTTTTCTAATATATATATATATAAAACAATTTATAGATACACATTGGTTTTATAAATACATTGAATAATTGTCAATTGACATTGACCAGTTTTAAATACATGGTGAATATGTTTTAAACACACATTGAAGATTTTTAAAATACGTCATTATTTTTTGTCAAATGTGTGAGAATTCTATTTAAATTGTGGAATATTTTTTAAAAAAAATTCATGAACATAGAAATGTGGACATTTGTTTACAATAACAAAAACTAAGGTTTAGTCTCGTGAATAGTTTTAATGCACAGTGAACGTTTAAAAAATAAGTATGTAACCTTTTGAATATATGTATATATTTGAATTATAAACAAAAGTAAGACAAAATACCATGAAGGACAAAAAATGAAAAACAGAACATATGCCGATCCACTGTAGTACTCGCTTTAGGCGAGGTGAGCTACTATAACACTAAAAGCGATATGTAGAAGACCTCCTATTCCATGCAATGCAAGTGGAATAGCAAGCAAATGCATACCACATCGCTCTAGGGCTGGTTACTGGGCCTTTTTCCGCTGGCCCATTTACCTTTCATTCACAGTTGACTACCCTTTCGTTGATACACTGTCTGTGCTTTTCCAGCCAGATCTTAAAAGATATTCATTTATTTAAAAAATGTATGTGTTAATGAATTCGGAAACAATGTTCACAAAGAATTATAGAATTTTCCATATATTAAAAAATGTTTCTGGTTTACAGAAAATATTTTCGAATATAAAAAATATCACAAATTTCAAAATATTCTGGAATTTGTAAACTCTTCACAATTTTTTTAGAAAATCAGAAAATTGAAAAATAAAAGGAAATTGAGCAGAAAATAAAAAACAAAAATCAGAAGAAAACTAGTAAAATTCACAAAGAAAACATTTGAAGAAAGCAAAAATTGGAGAATGTCTTGAAGAACTTCTGCATACCTGGAGGAAAATTTAGGAAAGAAATTGTAATGTGCTCACCTAAACTAGGGTACATGCATAGCACCGGGGACGTCTATATCTCGCTTCGAGTGAAACCAATGGACGCCACACCACATCCAGAGACTTAGTTTCCATGCTACGTATGTTTTGTATATTTTCGTCTTTAATTTATCATTGTTAAACCACACCTACATTAAAGCGAAGAAAACATCAAGATTGCATATGCATCACACATTAGGAGAGATGGATCATCACCTGCATGCATGATGCATATAACTAAAAGGTTGATAATGAATTAAATGATGCTTGAGACAACTTCATATGCGAGCACCAGGACTTGAACCTGGTGGGCTGGGGATACCATTGTCGACGTAACCATCTAAACCACAGGTTGGTCCGCACTGGTCTTCACTGTTACCGTGTCTTATTTCTAACAATTGCAATGTTAGAGCATCTCCAATAGGCGCATAAAAGTTTTGCACGCTAAAATAGTTTTAGTGCGCCACTGTAGCACTTTTAGCGCGCCGGACCCAACATTGGTTTACCAGATGCCCAGGATGGATATGGAGCAGATGCAGATGGAGATTCCTCAACCGCTCGGGTTCGACGCCGGGATGGAGATGGAGACACAACAATTTCTTATAGCTCTGCCGCCACCTCAGCTGGAGTTCCCCCGCCGGGACGAAGGTGGTAGCTTAGGCATATTTTTTTTCTCCTTTTCTCTTTTCTTGTTTTCTTTTTTATTTTTATTTCTCATTTCTTTATTCTTAGTTTTCATTTTTAAATACACGTTGACATTTTATAAAACAATGTTGAACTTTTCTAATACATATAAAACAACTTTTAGATACACATTGGTTTTTAAATACATTGAATATTTGTCAAATGAAATTGAATATTTTAAAATACACAATGAATATGCTTTAAAAACACATTGTAGATTTTTAAAATACATCATGATTTTTTGTTAATTGTGTGAGCATTCTATCTGAAAAAAAAACCCTGAAAAACAAAAGAAAAAAACCTTGCAACCAAGACCCTAACATTTTGCAGCTGACGCCCTAAACTTTTTGTTTTCTTACAAACAAGATCCTTACATTTTACAGCCGACACCCTAAACTTTTTTTCTGACAAACAAGACCCTAACATTTTGCAGCTAAAACCCTAAACTTTTCATTTTCTTACAAACAAGGCCAAATTTTTGACAAGTAGGGGGAATTTTCACTAGAAATTTCGGCAGCATAACACGTTGGGAAGTATCACATGCCTTGTTATATTTTTGCACTTCAAAACAACACATGCCATTAAAACTCCCCAACCGCCGGACGGGTTGTTCATTCATTTAGTTGACAGCTAGGATCAACTAGAACTAGAATTAGAAGAACTAGAGGAGGCTTCAAAAATAAGTATGTAAACTTTTGCATATATGCATATATTTGAAATATAAACAACAATAAAACAAAACACCGTAAAGGACAGAAAATGAAAAACAAAACATATGTGAGAAAGAACTATTTTGCTAACCCACTGTAGTACTCACTTCAGGTGAGGCGAGCTACTATGACACTAAAAGCAAGACATAGCAGGCCACGCACCCGTAGAAGAAAAGAAAAATCACAAGGAACACACAAGAGGAAAGCAAAAACCGGAGAAGATCTTGTAGAATTTTCCCATATTTGGAGGAAAAAATAGGACAGTTGCACTATCTATTGATACCTTATTTTTAATCGACATGTAATTTCTTGGAAACAGATAATTTCTTGGAAATTACTCTTTCTATTATACTGGTTGGACTCTACTACGTATCTGTTTATTTAAATGTGTTTATTTAAATTAATGTTCCTCGTTGCTAAAATTGGCTCGATTTTTTTCATCTCTCATGCTATTGTGAAGCTTCTTATTCTTGTCACTAAAAGGGTTCATGATGTTCTTTCACACTTGTTTCTTCTATATTTGTTGTACTCACTATTTTGTGCACTGCAAAAACACAAGTTCCTTACAAGTGTCAGTTGCAAGAATATGCTCAGAAGAGACAGAAAGATTTTATCATTGTATGACACCATTCAGAGTGGTCCACTTCGCCCGCGAATGTTCAAATAAACAGTCGCCAGAGATGGTTGAACATTTGAAAGTCCGCAAGATTGTAGCACAAAAAAAGAAGGTAGAATTAGCTGCTGCAGTATTTTGTAAATAGAAGGTGAACATTATTTACAATTTTGTTGAGCTTTTTCTAAAAGTGTCACGAACATTTTTTTAAAATGTGGGAACAGTTTTTAAGTGTTATGAACATTTAAAATTACGCAAAGATTTTCTTCATATGTTATGAACATTTAGAAATCAATTGCACGGAAGGACATTTTTGTGTTGTGAACATATTTGTAATAGTTACCAACACTTTTTGTATGTCATGCACATTTTTGAAAAATTATGCCAAATTTTGTTTACATATCATGAACATTTTTAAAAACGTGTGAAAATTTTAGCAAGAGAAAGTGTTCCCAGTTTTTTCATAAAGTGTTCATGACACTTCAGCATTTGCAACAAAAATCATGACAGTAAATAAGATATGGTAACATTCCATATTAAAATTCACACATTTTTACAAATGTTCACAAAATGTAAAACAAATGTTAGCATAA
The DNA here is from genome assembly GCF_002162155.2 of Triticum dicoccoides. NCBI lineage: Eukaryota > Viridiplantae > Streptophyta > Magnoliopsida > Poales > Poaceae > Triticum > Triticum dicoccoides. The sequence continues at coordinate 860,211,111 of NC_041385.1, read as the reverse complement.
TTTTTCAAGAATGTTCATGACATATAAAAAGTGTTTGTAACTATTAGAATATGTTCACAACACATAAATGTTCCTTCGTGCAATTGTTTTCTAAAATGCTCGTAACATTTGAAGAAAATCTTTGTATAATTTTAAATGTTCATAACACTTAAAAAATGTTACACTTTTAAAAAATGTTTGTGAAATTTTTGGGAAAAGTTCAACATTTTTTTAGTAATGTTCACCTTTAATTTACAAAATGCCGCAGCAGCCGATTCTGCCTTCTTTTTTGTACTACAGTCTTGCGTACTTTTAACAGTTCAGCCATCTATGGTGACTGTTGACCTGAACATTGGCGGGTGAAGTGGACCACTCTGAATGACGTCATACAATGGTAAATCTTTCTGTCTCTTCTGAGCATATTGTGGCAACTGGCACTTGTAAGGAACTTGTGTTTCTGTAGTGCACAAAATAGTGAGCATGCATTGAGTAGTTAACCCATTCAAAGCTTATCTCTCTGGTCTTAGGCCTTTTCTAGAACACTCTGGGCCCATCACATATCTATCTCTTCGGCCCACCAAATAGTAGCTCAGGCAGCTTCATGTGCAAGTGTTAGTTACATTTCCGCTAAAAATGTTAATTATTTTTTTCTTAAAAAGTGTTAATGACATTTCTACCAATGATAATCATCCTTAACTTCCGTTGAGATGTCTTGAGGTAATTGAACCCTATATAGCTAAGCACCGTTTCAATGTATGGCAGCTAGTTTTTAGGTGTTAATCACATATTTTATCCTTCATTTTCAATAGCTGCATTTATTAATGCATTTGGTTTCCCCGGCCAATTCAAGATTAACTAGCATTTATATATTTGGCTTCATATATTCCTGCTAATATTTTCCATGTTTTTTTCCGCATAGATCTTACTTTAATATGCTTTGTAAACTTGGCAGGAGACAAACGACAAGAGAATAAGAAAATAAAAATGCATGCATCAATTAGTAGCTAATTTAAACGACACCTACATGCATGAGGTGTCATCCAACATTGTTACTTGATAACCGGCATTGCTACTTCATAAGTATGTATCATGCTTTCCATAGAAAGAGCATGTATCATGCTCCAAATGAGATAGTAGGTCATGAAGATTCCAGTAATTCACATCCTAATGTGGACTATTATTAACCATGGAAACAAATCCATGCGACTATGGCACTAGTTTTGTTGGCTCGGACGATTACGGCTGCAATTGGATCTCGGATATTAGACCAGGGATATTTCTGTAGAGTTTTGGTATTTAGGTCAGTTCAATAGTCCTGATCCAAAACACCCCATAGTTTGAAGGAAGATCCGTAAAATGCTTCAGGTTTTTTTGAGGGGGGTAAAACGATTCAGGTGTATCACGCAAGCGGCTATATTTAGTTATGGGCTTATTTGGCACAGATGGGAATACTGTTAACATTTTGTTATGTCGGCTTGTTCCACTGTTAAGTGGAGTATTCCTGATTTTTTAAAGAGGGTAGCAGGAAGCAGGAGAATGAAAACAATTGAAGCCATGTACAAGAGCAGGCTCATAGAATTAAGTTCCTCCTTGCAAGACAACAGAATAGTCAAGAGTCAAGATATACCTTTTTTAGAGGGAAGAGTCAAGATATACCTAAATACCGCACCCTAGAAGTATACATACAACACCCGTTATATATACCAAAAAATACAAATCCTAGAAGCTTCGGTTTTTTATCTACATATTTTGCTCATGAATACTATAGCACATCCATTCATAATGTGTCATTCACAAAGAATGCAGAGAAAAACTAATTACCCCTCGGACGACAGAAGAATTACTTGCAACACAGTCTTCAAGGCTCTTGCAGCAGTGGCTTGAATGCACACGATGAATCCAAACAGATGAGAGCTAGGCTGGCCCTGTAAATTTGGCTCTCATAGACTACAAGAATAGCAACAATTTGCTAACTACAAAAGATACATTCAAGTTATAATCTACTAAATGTAGTACTATGCTACCATCATCCTACAATTCGCCGACCTAGTATGTCAAGCTGAAAATTACGACAACCACACTACGCAGCATCCATCGCAAGGGGATTAACCTTATAACGCCACAATTAACATCATAAGGTCTAACGGATAAATATAATCTTACTTGTCAAGAGTATTCAAGCTATATATCATTACCATCCACAAGTAATTTCTTGAGATTCAGAACCATAAGTTTTCCACCTCCAATCTTAGCCATTAAGATAGGCTTTGAGATTTCAATGATACTCACATGAAAGATAATAATTGAAACACAAAGAGAGCATTATAAAAACAAAGATTTCAATCTGACTAGGTTCCTCAGGTACCAGAGCACATTCTTTTTCCATTGTAGACATTGCAACATCATGCATCAGATCATGGATTTTACATGTATGTTTGGATTAAAATCGGAGAATATCATGAAGAACTTCTGCATACCCGGAGGAAAATTTACGAAAGAAATTGTAATGTGCTTACTTAAACCAGGGTACATGCATAGCACCTGGGACGTCTATATCTCGCTTCGAGTGAAACAGACAGACGCCACACCCACATCCCGAGATTTAGTTTCCACATTACGTATGGTTTTGTATATTTTTGTCTTTAATTTATCATTTTTTTCTTATTATTATTATATATATATATATTTCTAATAATGCTCTTAAATTCTATTTTGAAAAGATTTTTTTATTAGTTTTGCAAAAATCTTCTTCATGGTATAAAACATGTTCACACAACAAAAGAAAGTGTTCCCACATGTTTAATAAAGTGTTCACTACACTTCGACATTTTTTTAAACATTTGCAAAAAAGTAAATGACACTAAGAAAAAATGGTACCATTCAACGGAAATTTCACATGGTTTGAAACAATGTTCACAAGTGATTATCAAATTTTCATTTAATTTTCATTTTTCTGATTAAAAAATGGCCTTAAAAATAAAAATATTGAAATTTTCAAATATCTTCATGATGTTTAAAAAATGAAACAAGGGGAGATGAAAAAGAATAAAAACACAACACAACTAAAAATCACAAGAAAACATACGAGGAAAGCAAAACCGGAGAAGATCTTGTAGAACTTTCCCATAATTGGAGGAAAAAAAGGACAATTGCACTATCTATTGATACTTTATTTTCTAGTCGACATGTAATTTCTTGGAAACAGACAATTTCTTGGAAATTGCTCTTTCTAGAGGTTGGACATTACTACCAATGTGTTTATTTAAATTAATGGCCTTATCGCTAAAATTGATTTGAACGTTTTCATCTCTCATGCTGTTTTAGTGCCCAGGTGCAGGATCTTCCATTCTTTTGATTGTATTCTTTTTTTGTTCGTCTGTTTTCAACGTTTTTAGATTTTCATTTTATTTTGTTGTTCATTTTAAGTTTTTATCCTGGTTTTAGTTGGTTTTCATTTTCCCCCGGTTTTAGTTGGGGCCGTACCTTCAATATTTGCTGGGCAAACTTATCTCATAAGTTAATTCCTGCCCCATGTGTCTAGCAACTAGTTCCCCACCGCCGACTACTGAAAACCTCAATCTCATCCATCCATCATCGCCATGAGAGATTGAAATCGCTTCAAAACGTGTCATCATCAGTAAGCCAGTGTAGTCTCTCTCTCTCTCTCTCTCTCGCTCGTCTTTGAGAAATTCAGGTAAATAGTGTGAGTCGGCCAGTCAGGAATAATCTCATCTTTCTCTTATCTTGGCGTATGTACGTCCTCAATTATGAATGCTTTTATTCCATGGTCAAGATTGATGTTTGTACAAATGCATTGTCTGTCCTAGCAACTTGATGTCCTGCCTATCTTGTGTCCATATTTTCTGTACATACTCTGGATTTTGTCCTGTCATGACATAGTACTCCCTCCGTTTATATGTATGGTAAGCATTGTTGATTGTGATGGATGCGAAGAAATTGACCGTTCGATTGCGGACGATCGAATTACAACAGAATAGTTTTACAGATTCTATGGTGTGACTTGTGAGTACGAATGATTGCAAAATGCCAAAATGAAAAGATAATGACTAAAATAAGATTCCCAACTAGGCCAGGGTCTATAGCACAGGCACCCAAAATATGTTAAATCAAAGTCGACTTTCTAGCCATTATATCTTGATCCAACCCTCTAAACGGGAGTCACAGCTCACACCTTAACACACCACGCACCCCACCCCGTGTGTCACATTCTTATTCTTCCTTCCTTCCTTCCTTCCTTCTTTCACCTCTGGGGCAACTCTATGGAATCTCTTCTTCTCCGACAAGCATGTTATTTGTCTTCATCGATGGATGGCAAGCTGGTTTGGACAATGCACATTGTGAAGCACTAATTAATCAAGAACTTTGCCACAAAGTGTGACCTGCTTACTAGCAATGTTAACTGGCTTCATTAGAGCGCGGCATGAAGTGTTTCCATAGTTTAGCCAATATGTCAAGTCGGTGATGGTGAGGGCTATGGTTTGACTGGAGTGCTTATGTCTTGAAGCGTCATGTCACATAGGTCCATGCCTTTGCAAGCTTAATAGGTGGTGAGGATGATGGATATAGTTGTGAAGCCCAACTTGAGACCCATCCGATGACAATGTTAACTACCTTACTAAAGTGGGGTATGAAGCGTGTCCATGGGTTTTTCCACATGTTGAGCCTTTTAGAGATTCGGGGTGCAGAGCGATCATATGATGATCTAGCAATTACGACTACTGGACATCGGTGTACAACAAAGAAACATCATGGGAAGGAGCGTCCATAGTCATTCCTCGAGGATGTGGCCGATGTTTGGTGATTTCGTTTTTGGAGGGTCGATATGCGCCTTGAATTTACAAGTTGTATCATAAGATAGGCTTTCTATTTGAAAGTCCTGGATTATTGCTTTTACAGGAGGTCGAGCCGTGCGCTGATTTCGTTCGTCATGAAGCGATGTCCGTGGGAGTCAGTAAAGGCAGAAGTAGCAGAAGAGTGACCAACAATGTAGCTGTTGCAGTCTTTGATGTGATTCGAACGACGATGGAGACCAAATCTTAGGGGTCAAAGAATCTGTGAGATCGGATCCTAGCGGTCGTACGGGGAATTATAGTAGGAGACATATGGCGTGGGAGGCTTTCCTTATTTGACACCCTTTGTGTCAAATAGCCGAGGCGAGGATACACCTACAACAATGCAAGCGGCCCAATTTAGTGTTACGTCCCGATGGTTCCAGTGGATTTTCTTCCAGTTGGTGTTACTTCTCCAGGTCTAATTTTTGCCGATTTTTTTAGCTTTATTTGGTTTTTCTGTTTCACCGGCATTCAACGTTTTTTGTTTCCATTTTTTCATTTTTCCTTCTCACTTTGCACTTTATATTTTTATTCCCCCCTTTAATTTTTCATTTTTATTTTAGTTGGTTTCAAGTTCCCTGTCATTTTCCTGGTTCTCGCGTTGTTTGTCTTTTCTACTAGTTTTTCCTTTCTTTTTAATTACTTTTTTAAATATATGAGCATGTTGAAAATATATAATGAACATTTTTTGAATACACAATGAACATTTTTTAGTATATGGTCAACATTTTTTAAATACACGTTGAACTCTTTGAAATATGTGTGCATGCGATTTTAGAGAATTTTCATGCAATTTGAAAAGAGTTCACACATTTTTGAAATGCCCAACGACCTTTTATAAAGTGTAATTTTAAAAAGATTAATATTGTGTTTTACAAATATTTTTATTTAAAAAATTTCAGAAAAACACGAAGCAAAAAAAATCACTAAAGAGCGATTGAGTTCAATACAATCCAAAAGGGAACATCGTTTTGGCCGGCCCACTCGACGGTGCATGTGTGTAGCTTCAACAAACTCACACATGGAGGGCTGCAAAAGACCGCGAGAGCTGCATTTCGTTTAATAAGAGATTAAGGTCATCTCAGCTTCAGAGTCGTCTCAGTGGGCGACTTAGGAATTACATGGGAGCAGTTTTTCAAAGGTTTTATGAAACATGGGAGTTGATTTTAGGAAGCCTTGTTTGGTTTTGTTCATTTTTTTTCTTTTCTATTTTCTCGGTTCCTATCGGTTTGCCGCTTTTCTCTTTCATTGTTTCTTTTATCTTCTTGTTTTTTCTCCTTTTCTCTTTTTCTGTTTGCCTTATTATTATTATTTTTCTTTCCTCACTTCTTTGTTCTTCGTTTCCCTTTTTAAATATAGGTTGAAATTTTCTAAACCAATGTTGAACTTCTTTAATACATATAAAACAATTTTTAGATACACATTGATTTTATAAATACATCGAATAATTGTCAAATGACATTAAACATTTTTTAAATAGATAGTGAATATGTTTTTAACACACATTGAATATTTTAACATACATCAGCTTTTTTTTCAAATGTGTGAGCATTTGATTTAAATAGTGGAAGTTTTTTAAAATTTCATGAACATAGAAAAGTGGACATTTGTTTAAAATAACACAAACTAAGGTTTAGTCTTATTAATAGTTTTAATGCACAGTGAACCTTTAAAAGATAAGTAAGTAACCTTTTGAATATATGTATATATTTGAAATATAAACAAAAGTAAGACAAAATACCTTGAAGGGCAAAAAATGAATAACAGAACATATGCCGATCCGCTGTAGTACTCGCTTCAGGCGAGGTGAGCTACTATAACACTAAAAGCGAGACATAGCCATGCACCCGTAGTAGCCCTCCTATTCCATGCAATACAAGTGGAATAGCAAGCAAATTATACCACATCGCTCTAGGGCTGGTTACTGGGCCCTTATCTGCTGGCCCATTTTCCTTTCATTCACACTCGACTACCCTTTCGTTGATAGACTGTTTGTGCTTTTCCAGCCAGTTCTTAAAAAATATTCATTTATTTATTCACAAAGAATTATATAATTTTTCATATATTAAAAAATGTTTCTTGTTCAGAAAATGTTTTCGAATATAAAAAGTATCACAAATTTAAAAATATTCTGGAATTTTTAAACAATTCACAATTTTTTTAGAAAATCAGAAAATCGAAAAATAAGGGGAAATCGAGCAGAGAATTAAAAAACCAAAAGAAAACTAGTAAAATTCACAAAGAAAACACTTGAAGTAAGCAAAAATCGCAGAATATCTTGAAGAATTCTGCATACCCGAAGGAAAATTTAGGAAAGAAATTGTAATGTGCTTACCAAAACCAGGGTACATGCATAGCACCGGGGGCGTCTATATCTTGCTTCGAGTGAAACCGACGGACGCTACACCCACATCCCGATACTTAGTTTCCACATTACGTATGGTTTTGTATATTTTTGTACTTAATTTATCATTTTTTCTTCCTATAATATATACATTTTTTTTTTCTAATAATGGTCTTAAATTCTATTTTTGAAAAGATTTTCTTATTAGTTTTGTAAAAACTTCTTCGTGGTATAAAAAATGTTCACACATCAAAAGAAAGTGTTCCCACATGTTTAATAAAGTGCTCATGACACTTCAACATTTTTTAAACATTTGCAAAAAAGTACATGACACTAAGAAAAATGGTACCGTTTAACGGAAATTTCACATGGTTTGAAACAATGTTCACAAATGATTAGATAATTTTCATTTTTTCTGACTAAAAAAGGGCCTAGAAAATAAAAATATTGAAAATTTCAAAATATTATCTAATTTGAAAAATCTTCATGATGTTTTAAAAAATGAAACAAGGGGTGATGAAAAAGAATAAAAACATAAAACAAAAGAAAACAAATAAAAATCACAAGAAAAAATCAGAGGAAAGCAAAAAACAGAAAAGATCTTCTAGAACTTTCCCATAATTGGAGGAAAAAATAGGACAATTGCACTATCTATTGATACTTTGTTTTCTAGTCGACATGTAATTTCTTGGAAACAGACAATTTCTTGGAAATTGCTCTTTGTATTATAGAGGTTGGACGTTACTACCAACGTGTTTATTAATTAATGGCCCTCATCGCTAAAATTGATTTGAATGTCTTCATCTCTCATGCTGTTTGAAGCTTCTTATTATTGCCACTAAAAGGGTTCATGATGTTCCTTCACACCAATTTCTTCTATATCCATCGTACTCACTATTTTGTGTACTGCAGAAACACAAGTCCCTTACAAGTGTCAGTTGCAAGAATATGCTCAGAAGAGACAAAAAGATTTATCATTGTATGACACCATTCAGAGTCGTCCACTTCACTACGCCACTTTTCAGATAAACAGTGACCATAGATGGCCAAACTTTTGAAAGTCCGCAAGACTGTAGCACAAAAAAGGCAGAATCAGCAGCTGCGGCATTTTGTAAATAGAAGGTGAACATTACTTAGGATTTTCTCAAAATTTTCAAAAAATGTCATGAACGTTTTTTAAATATGTGGGACATTTTTTTAAGTGCTATGAACATTTAAAATTACACACAGATTTTTTCATATCTTACGAACATTTTAGAAAACAATCGCGTGGAAGAATATTTTTGTTTTGTTAACATATTTGTAATAGCTACGAACACTTTCTATATGTCATGAGCATTCTAGAAAAAAATTCCAATATTTTTTTACATTTCATGAACATTTGTAAAAATGTGTGAAAAATTACTTGGAATGTTACCATATTTTATTTAGTGTAATGATTATTTGTTTTTGTAAATGTTAAAGTGTAATGAGAACTTTATCAAAAACCTGGGAACACTTCTTTAGTTGTGCGAACATTTTTTATACCACAATGAAGATTGCTAAAACATCAATATAACAAATATGTTTTAGAAAATATATTTTAAAGCATGATTCAAAATATATATGAAGGGTGAGAAAAAAATAGAAAATAAAAGCCCAAAAGCCCAAAACCATACATAAACTGGAAGCTAAGTCACATTAGCTGGGCATGCCCAATTAGCCTTGCGATGTGGGTGAGGCGACCGTCGGTTTCACTTGAAGCAAGACATAAACGTCCCCGATGCTAGGCGTGTACCCGGTTTAGGTGAGCCCTTTCTTTCCTACTTTTCCATCCGATTCTGGGAAAGTTCTACAAGATCTTCTCTGATTTTTTATTTCCTTTTGTATTTTCTTGTGATTTTTACCAGTTTTATTTTGATTTTTCTTTTTTCTAGGTTTTTGTTTTTCCTCTTATTATCCCCTTTTTATTTTATTTCATTTTGGAAACTTTGTGAAGATTTTTCAAATTCTAGAATATTTTTAAATTGATAATACTTTTATTTTTTAATTTTGTTTGAAAATCATAAAATTAAATTAAAATAAATGAACATTTTCTATGGACATTGTTTTAATATTCATGAGCACAATGTTTTTAATAATTATTTGTGAACATTGTTTTAATATTGATGAACACAATGTTTTTACATAAATGAACATTTTGTTGGAACTGGCTAGAAAAAAACATTTTGAATTTGCCAACAAAAATGTTGTCGACCGTAAATGAAATGAAAATGTTACTATGGAAGAGAGCCCAATAACCAACCATAGAGTGATGTGGTATGCTTTTTCCCACCATTCCTTGTGTATCGCACAGAATATGAGGTCTTCTACGGGTGCGGCAATGTCTTGCAACATATTATTATGTGAAGCAATGGCCCCTTGTGTGTACTTAAAACATTTTGATAAGTATGCTCTGAAGTTCAAAAGTTATATAAAAATGGTTTTTCCCCTTTTCAAGAAAAAAACTAGAGGTTCAAATATAAATAATGGAGAAGTTCAACATTTATTAAAAACCCAAGAAGGTCAAATAAAAAATAGAGCAGTGCCAAATTTAATAAAAAAGGTTGTCCCTTGTTTATGAAAAAACTAGAAGTTCAAATTTAAATAACGGAGCGTTTCGATGTTTATTACAAAACCAAGAAGTCCAAATTACAAAAATAGAGCAGTTTGATATTTATAAAAACTCAGATTTTCCTTGTTAGTGAAGAAATAAAAAAAAGAAGTTCAAATTAAAATAACGGAGTAGTTCAATGTATACGGAAGACTCAAATTCTTTTCGTCCGTAGAAAAATAAAAGTATGAAGTTCAATTTTAAAAAACGTTTGATGCTTATTTAAAAAGCATACTTTTTCCTAAAAAAATATAACTATTAAGTTCTAATTAAAATAATAGAGAAGGTCGAAGTTTATAAAAAATTAGAATAATAGATCATTTCATTTTTGCTGTTAAACCAAGAAGTTCTAATTAAACTAACAAAGGAGTTCTATTGTAATATTTTTTTTTGATTTTTTTCTAGAAATATAACCATGAAGTTTTAATTTTTAAAACAAAGCACCACGATATTTCTATACGGAGAACGAAACAAGGCTTGCCTAGAATAATGTTAACACTTGAAGTTCATATTTAGCAAATTGGTGAGTTTGACAAAAATGGAAAACAAAAAAGATATTTTCCCATCTTCGGAAAATGGATTTTCCTCATTTCTAAAATAACCTAGAAGTTCAAATTTAAAATTTTGATCATTTAAAAAATTATAAAAGTACATGGATTTCCCCATTTCTAGAAAAAAAACTAGATTTTTAAATTTAAAAGACAAAGAAGTCCAATGTTTATTACAAACCCCAAGAAGGTCAAACAAAAGATAAACAAAGAATCTCAACACAAATGTATATATGAAAGATTTTATCCGTTAAAAACACCGTAGAAGTTCAAATCTATAAAACAGAGCAATTCGATGGTTATACAAAATTCAGATTTCCTCATTATTAAGGAATGAAAAATAAGAAGTTCAATTATAAAAATAGAGCAGTACAGAATTCTCAAAAAATGATTTTCACCGTTTCTAATAAAAAACTCTAGAAGTTCAAATTTAAATAACAGAAAGGTTCAATATTTATTGGAAACTAGAATTTTTCTGTTACTAAAATAAAATAAACCAATAAGTCCAAATTACAAAAATGTAGCAATTCGATATTTATAAAAATCTTAGATTTTCATTTAGTTTTTGAGTAGTTATGGGTAGAAAAGCAGAAGTTCAAAGCGAAAACAAACAACGGTTCAACTACTACATGAAGTGGGTTTCATATAAAAAAAATAAAAAGGCAAATTCTAAAAAGACTTTTGCTAGAAATTCACGTGGTCGGCTTGGAAAAGTTCAAAAATTATTGTGAAGGAGGTTCACCGTGTATTTACATGTGCCAAAATAAAGGAAACAAATGTTGTGCAAATCTGTTGAACGGGTGAGAAATTACGAACAAAAATACGTGACAGAGGTTCAACGTGAAAACAGCAAGCAGTTCAACTACTACACCAAATGCGTTTTAGATGAGAATAAAAAGAATAAGAAACTAAAAGCCTAAAAGGGTTGCTATAAGAAGTTCACGTGCTCCTCCTGGTGCAGTTCAACATCTCTAGTGCGAGATGTTCGACCTTCAATTACATGTTAAAAAACAGGGAAATACGACGTTGTTTTGCCATTTTTAATACAGCTCTCAAACGACAATGAATTTGTAACAAGTGTCTACATGAAAAGGTTGCTCCTATTCATAAATGTATATTTGAAAAAACTAAGTAAGATTTTTTTTGAATAAATGTATATATTTGAACTATAAAAAAGTAAGAAAAACGCCAAAAAAAGGAAAAACGAACGAATCAAATGAAAATATACTTGAGCAAGAAGTATTGGGCGAGCCCAATGTTGTACCCACTTGAGGCATGGGGGAGATACGATAATGCTAAAAGTGAAAGATCTCCACACCCATAGGAGACCTCATATTCTGTGCGATACACGTGGAATGGTAGGGAAATGCATACGACGTCGCTCTAGGGCAGGTTATTGGGCTCTCTTCTGCTGGCCCATTTTCATTTCATTTATGGTCGACTATGCTTTTGTTGATAGAATGTTCAATTATATCAAAAAGTTTTGTGTTCATGAATTCTAAAAGAAATTCACAAAGAATAATAAAATGTTCATTTATTTTAAAAACATTTATGATTTTCAAAAAATATTTTCGAATATAATTATTTTTTTGCAAATTTCAAAATATTCTGGAATTTGAAAAATCTTCAAAAGTTTTTAGAAAAAAAACTATGGGGAAATGAGCAGAAAAATGAAAATTATAAAGATAATAAAAATGAAAAGTAATTTTTTAAAACTCGCAAAGAAAACACAATAAGAAAGCAAAAAACCGGAGAAGTCTAGTAGAACTTGCCCATAATCGGGGAAAAAGAGAGAAATAAGTTGTAATCGGCTCACCCAAACCGGGGTACAAGCCTAGCGTCGGGGACTTCTATGTCTTGCTTCGTGCGACACTGACATACGCCTCACATGCCCAACTAGTGAAACTTAGCTTCCATGTTACTTATGGTTTTCTGGTTTTCATCTTTTATTTCCTAATTTTCCTTCTTATCCTTCATATAT